>NW_005871195.1:2635022-2637620 GCF_000147115.1 Myotis lucifugus
TGCCTCACTGCTGGTGTCAGCATCCCCGTCTATCAGGCAGTCTGTCAGAATATTAAACACACATAAAAGAAGGAGATAAATTAATGCCACATGGAAATAAAGATCCGGAAACTGAGACGAAGCTTGGGTAGCACGCTCATTTTTCATGCCCCTTAGAGCGTATTACAACTCCTCCAGCTGGGATACTGGTGAGATAGCGAAGTGAGCTGCACACCCATCCTTTGATTTCTGTAAACCGGACTTGTCAATTGTGGTCCCTCAGAGTCCTGACGTTCAGCTTGATTGCTGAATTTATTAGCAGCCTCCACGGCTGACCAGGTGGCTCACTGGGGGATGGAGGTTTGTATGTGGTGGGAGTGATGGTGTTTGCTATTTAGGCAGGAAACTGTTGCACTAAGCCAATTTCATCAGTATGCTGGTTTAACCAACTTGTCCAAACAACTACATCACTTCAAGTATTTCACACACTTTAAACTTGCTCCTGAACTGCTGTCTAGGTTACACTTAATTAAATGATTACCAAATTACCAGGTAATTCTTTTAGATTAAATCAAGTGTACATTTCCACTCATTTTTAAAAGATCTTCTTTAGATTTCAAAATTTTATATATTTTGTTTCTTTGTTAACAAATCTTAGTGCTCTCGACTTTTAATGTCTTTTCCAGTATTTCTCAGCATCTAAATCCATAATAAATTCCTTTAATAAAAATGCTCCAGTGGATACACTGTATTTTTTAATTTGCTGCACAAAATTATGCCACACTGATGGAAATCAGACCTCTCTTTTTTGAGGGTGGAATGTATTAAGGGAGGGCTCATCAATTGGGTCTAAGTTCTATAGACTGAAAATGCAGGCTCTTTCCCAAAGATGGTATGTGCTTTCCTTCTTTGCTCTTGTTTTTGTTCTCACAGAAGTGCTTTCTTGCATTTTATGATCACACTGGTAATGCAAACTTATATAAAGCATTCTTATACTTTTGTAGCACCCTAGCCTATTGCAATGTAGACAATACATGGTAAATAATTCTTCTTTATCTTCTTCATCCTCCAAGCACAGTTCTTTTTTTTTAAATATATATTTTATTTATTTTCCACAGAGAGGAGGGGAGAGGGATAGAGAGCTAGAAACATCGATGAGAGAGAAACATCGATCAGCTGCCTCCTGCACATCTCCCACTGGGGATGTGCCCTCAACCAAGGTACATGCCCTTGACTAGAATCGAACCTGGGACCTTTCAGCCTGCAGGCTGACACTCTATCCACTGAGCCAAACCAGCTTGGGCCCAAGCACAGTTCTTTCATCACCCACTCACCTTAACCCTTCTTATATATCCCATACAGGAAGATCTATGTTTGGCATTTTTCTGGGGAAATTTGGTAAATATTTTCTATTATTGCAGCTGCATTTCATATTATAATTATGTTTCTGACCCTTGCAATCCCCTCCCCCACTATAAATAATACTTGACTCCAATGACTGGGTCTTCATTGCATCCTAGTGGCTAAGAAGAGAAAATGAACATATTCTAATTGGAGATCTTCTATGACCAGCACAGTTATGCATGGAGCCTTTTCATATTTCTAGTTGCTATTGGTTGTAGATTTTGCTATTATTCTTATTTTACAGGTGAGAAAATTGAGGGCCATATTTTCCCACTGCTGCAAATCTAGGAAAAGGCAGAACCTATGCAGTAACATTGCCAGATTCTAAAACCTAAGCTGATCCTACATGCCATGATCTTGGATATCTCCTGTCTAGTGCATGGGAGGAGCTTCATATGCGGTTGTTAAATAACTACCTTAAATGATCCCACATAAATACTGCTACATTCTAGTCTGCTTAGCCAATATCAAATGTTGTTAGTGCTCTATTTTCTTTAATCAGATTCTTAAGCAGGGATGGTCTCAACCACTTAAGAATGTATATAATTCATCTGTCCTTCACACTTAGGGAGGATGAGGGGGAGGGGAGGAGGGACAGGGAGAGAGGTGCGAGATGTTACAGCTTGCTTTTAGTTCCAAGGTAAAATACAGATCATTGTTAATTTGAGGGATTTTTGATGGTTATTGATAGATTGGCTTCCAGGAATAAATCAATGAAATTCTGAGAAATATAGAACATCTTAAAATTTATTCCAACCCAGGGCCGGTGAGTGAAAAAAGCCAGAGATTTTCAACTTGAATCAATATTCATAGTTTGAGGTGTAGATTAACTACTGATTGTTTTCCATATTGGACACATTAGTTTCATTCATACAATCTCTCACACTCATTTTCCTCTGTGTTTCAATACCTTTCCCCACCACTCATCTACATATAATATTTCTTTCCATCAGTGTCATTCATGCATGTACACATTGATTAACTTCAGGGGCAGCCCGCTGATTTTCATGACATGGAAAGGAGCATGTGGTAAACTTGGCGAAAGGTGCATGTGCTCAGCTAAGCCTGGTAACCTAGGATGCAAGCCCCAGTGTGTTTGATTTTTTACTTTGTAAATCTGAAGGGTCAAAGCCATCATTTACTGCTGGTGAAAGGCAGCTGGGGTGAGATCAGCAATGTCAGTGCCTGCGTTTTGGGCAATGGGTTTAAATAAAC
>NW_005871195.1:2641908-2891248 GCF_000147115.1 Myotis lucifugus
CTACGTGGTAATATCTATCATATCACCCTAGTTTTTTTTCACAGCACTTATTCTATATTAAACCTTATAATTTAGTTATGCAATGCCTCTCCCCCTATCATCCCTCTTTTTCTCCACACTATAATTTAAGTTCTATGGAAATAGAGGCTCATCTGTTTTCTGCTGCCTTCCCCATCATGGTGATGGGTACAGTATAGATATTAAATAAATATGTGCTGAATGAATAATGCTAGTCATCCAAGCTGACTTTGATTTTAAATTCACATCATCCTTTAACATGAAACAGTGAATAGTAGGATGATTTTGGACCATTCCTGTGGAGAAATATTTCACACTGTAGTACACCAAGGCAAAGGCAGCGGTAAAAGCCCATCCCAGATTGATGTGGAATAACATGTGATGTGTCAAGACTATGCCTATTAGAATCCATTGAACATTTCCTGAGTGTCCATAAATCACAGTGATTCAAAAGGGGCAGAAACGATCCAAAGGATTTGCCAACTGGCCTTGTCATTTGACTCTAAACAAGACACTTAGCCATATGAACTTCTGTGAATTATGGACGACAATCCTGGGCATGTCTCTGCCACCTAGAAATAGTTGGGGAGGTAATGGGATTTTTGTTTTAAGTAGCTGAATTCTCTGGGGGAGAGGGGGAAGGTTGGGAAGGGAGACAATATAAAATGCAGCCAAACATCATTAACTCTATATTTTTCATGATGTACTGAGTTATTCTTGGCACTAGGAGGGGTGCTTTGGCTCCTCCATGAAGACAATATCCCTCCATATATCTTCTATGCTGGAAGGAGTTTCCTGGAACTTCATCAATATAGACTTTCAAGGTTGAAAGATAGAACTGGGAGCAACTAGATAGAGGTGGATAGGAGTTAAGTAGGGAGTGTTACACACAAGTGTCTACTTCTCTGAAGGGTACTAGGCCCAGCAGGAAATAAGAGCATCAGAAAAAGAGCCTATAGTGCACTGGTTAGGAGTGTGGGCTTCTGTACCAGAATGCCCGCATTTGAATTTTAATTTCCTAGTGGGATGATCTCAAGCAATTGACTGAGCTTTTTGGGACTCAGTTTCTTCACCTCCATTAGAGGCTAACACTGGAAACTATAGGGTGATTGTGAAGACTCAATAGTTCTGATATTTAAAGCATCTAGACAGGCTTCAGCCACAAAATAAGTGCTCAATAAATGTTAGTTTTCAGCAGCACCAGCAGCAACATCATTATCACCATTACCATCATCAAAGTCCTGGCCTGCACTGTGAGGCTTAGGGTGGGTGGTTAGATGGGTCACTAGCTTGATGGAGACAAGAAGACATGTTTCAAATCAGATGCCACCACATTTACTTGGGGACTGCCAGACTGACAAACCCACTGGAGAATTTACTTCATCCCAAGTGCCACTAAATAACCATGACTAGTTTCCTCATAATTTTGTTGACCAAGTCAAAACTGGCTCAAACAAAGGGAGAGAAGATACGACTTTGGGAAAATTGGAACAAACCATGCCATGGGAACTTGATGACCTAATACTCATCAACCAAGGGAAGAATCGCACTGTGATCTCTTTCTAAGACTACATTTGAGAGTATAATGAATGGTATGAATTCTGGGGAATGGCTTTTTAATAGTAGGTACTCTAGAATCAATTAAAATAAGTTGACTATTACTTTTTAAAACCTGGTGGTTTATATGAATTACATCTTTCTTTATGTTCTTGTATCCTTGCTCTTTCCTGAAGCTGAAGTGACCCCCTCTTAGACGATAATAGGAAATCGGACAACTGCCGAGACATTGAATTTCCCCCAAGAACAGACATGAAGCTCCTCAAAGACTTCATGAGAGAGATGATCTCTGTTCCCCTGCGTTTGCTCTCAGTCACTTGGCCCCTAAATTGATCTGCAACCCAGGCTACAATTTGACTGCTATTCATATTCCAAATAGACATGCATAGATTTATAAGAGATTGTCTTAAAGAATTAGGGAAAGTACTCCCCATATTCTCAATGCCTTCTTTTGGCAAACCACACAATGTCCCCTTGGTGAGATACACCTTCACAAAGACACATTAATTCATTTCTTAATTCATAAACTATTTGTAAGCATTACTATTAGTTTCACACTGTTAGGCTGCCATGGATAGGAATATTTAGTCCCTACCTTCATGAATCCTACATTGTTTTGTAGCTTCAACATAGACAGAGCACTGAGTCCCATACACTTCATCTTTCATCCCTCAGGTGAGGAAGGGAAGATTATCAATTTTTTAGTGGATACTGTGCCAGGCACCATGCTGGATACTCTTCAAATCTTTGGAGAAGCTAATCTTTTGACAGGTGCACCCAGGCAACCAGCCCCCCACCAAACCTGCCTATCTGGTCTCATTATCTTTAAGAAAGTAATTTCCACAAACTTTAAAAGGAACAGAATGTACAGAAATCTCATTATCCCCTCTTCTTGCACAGACTAAAGCCTGAATTCTCATTTTAGCGGACAACCTCAAAGAAAAATAACTTTCTCTTGGTATGAGACATAGGAGGTAAAGATGCAAAAGGGCTTGTGGAGGCAAGAGCCTTGACAATAGATAAATGTCACGCCAAGACTCTGATTATGTTATCTTTAAACAGAGGAGGCAGAAGAGGAAGCGAAGGAAGGAAATAACATTTGAGGCCACGGCTTTCAAAGTCCGTTATGGACAGCTCAGTAGGAACTAAGTAATTGGTAATGGCTGTGGTGTTTTTCTGTATCACTAAACCAGAAATGAGTGTTCATGGAAATGTCACTCTATAGCCAAGAGAAAAATAGAGAACAATGATTGGTTTGATCTTTTAAATAGGAGACATGTTTTTCTTTGGCTCAATATAAAAGTTTCTATGCAGCACGTAATTATATTTTACACCAGATTTCAGGTGTGCTTGATTACTGTATCAACTCTTGTTAACGTCTCCTAAACCACATTTGGTTACTATTCTGAGAATGTCTTTAGCTTCTCTTCATGATGCTTAGTGATCCAATTAAAAAAATAACGATATGTCATCAAAAATAATTTGCAAAATGGGGCAAGAATTAGAAATTATACTTAAAAAATTTATAATTTTGGTCAGATAAACAGTGTACACTGTCAAATTCCTGTTTCAGAAGGTGAGTCAATTTAATCATCTCCTGAAGATGATCAACCATTTTAGTTTGCCTGGGACTAAGGGGGTTCTGGGAACATGGGACTTTCAGTGCTAAAATGAGAAAGTTCCCCGCAAACCAGAATGAGTTGGTCATCTCATTTCTCCCTTCGTAGGTTTGCTGTGATGATTGAATAAAGTAATACTTATTAAAGACATCTCATAGTAATATTTGGTACTTACAAGCATTCAAAAAATGTCAGCTATTGTTAAAGTCCTTACTAACAATAGGGACAGGTGTTGTGCTAAGCAGTCATTTTTGCATGAGGCCCTTCTGCTCCGGAGTATCTCAGCTTGCATAACTGATATCAGCTTAGAAGACAGGAAAGGGGTGGACAGCCAGTGGGGGGCATTTACACTGAAAACTGCAATAGCAAGGAAGCTAGAAGGGCCCGCTAGTTGCCTGAAAATAGGTTCCTGAGCAAGAATGAGGGATGGTAATATCAATTAGCTACAGATAAGTACACTATCCTTATTATTTTAAAGTATATCTATTTTATATCATAATAGTATATTATATAAACTGTATATATGATGTTAAAGTATGTAAACATGTATTATAAAACTATATTAATATGTAATATAATGTAACAAACACTATATGTGATGTTAATATAGGCTGTATCATATACTATAAAACCTTGGTATATGACATATTAATACTATATTAATATATATTACATATGATATTGATATATAACATATGTTATAAATATATTAATATTTATATAATATAAACAATAGTTATATGGCATGTGATATATATCATATATATAATATATGATAGAAAATAAATATAATCAAATACAATATATATTTGATTTATACAATACAATTGATAAAACCTCAACTATCCCACTCACCAACTGTACCTCTAAGTCTTGGTTTTCTTGCCTATAAAATGGTGTTAAAAATTTACAGGAGCAGGCTGGAAGAGGTTAATGGGGGGAAAAGGAGGACCTATGTAATACTTTCAACAGTAAAGATTAAAAAAAATTTTCCCACTTCAAAGGGAGGGTTCAACTACTAAATAAGACAATTTATGAACATCACTTCATGTATGAAGGAGTAAATGTATATAACAGTGCTTACTTTTTTACTAGTTTACAACAGCTCTATTAAACTATAGTTTATATACCACACAACTTGCCCTTTAAAATGAATTGTATCCAGTGTATTCAATGGTGCTTGGTGTATTTACAGTTACGCAATAGTCACCACAGCAAATATTAGATCATCTTCTCCGCATCCCTCCCAATAATCCTTGTATACTTAGCAGTCACCCCTCATTTCTTCCCAACACCCAGGCCTAGGCATTCACTCTGTAGAATTGCCTATTCTGGATATTTCATAAAAATTTCATATGAGTAATATCACAGAATATGTGGTCTCTTGTGACTAGTTTAATCACTTAACATGCTATTATTAAGGTTCATCCATGTTGTAGTAGCGATCAGTAATTCATTTCTCTTTTATTGCTAAATGATATACTAGCACATTTTATCTATTCACCAGTTAATGGGCACTTGGATAGTTTTCACTCTTTGGCTATTATAAATAATGTTGCCATAAACATTCTTGTGCAATTTCTGTGTGGACATATGTTTTCAGATTCCCAGGAGTGGAATTGTTGGGTCATATGGTAACTCTGTTTAATCTTGGAACTGCCAGACATTTTTTCCAAAGTGAATGCACCATTTTTACATTCCTGCAGCAGTCGGGAGGCTTCTCATTTCTCCACTTCTTTGTCAACATTTGTCTTTGTCTGTGTTTTCTTTTATAGCTACCCTAGTGGGTGTGAAGCGGCATCTAAAAGTGGTTTTGATTTTCATTTTTCTGACAGCTAGTGACATTGAGCGTCTTTTCATGTGCATATTGGCCATTGCTATTTTTTTCTTTGGAGAAATGTCTATTCAGATTCTTTGCAGTTTTTTTCATTAGATTGAATATAAAACATTATTAACATGAATGCATTTCCATAATGTCTCATTATTTAAAGAGCATGTGCTATGTCCCAAGTGTTTTATGTTTATAATTTCTAACATTTAATAAAGTAACTCCTCAAATTAGTATTATAATTCCCACTTTTTAGATTAGGATACTCAAGACCAGAAAATGTAGTCATTTATCTAGCTAAAAATGTAGCAGACTTAGATTTAGCTAATCCCGAAGCCTAAACAACAATTCTTTTTTTCTGATGCTAGGTGGTCACCTTAGCAGATCAGAGTACATGAGCTGTTCTTCTGTTCTGCTACCTTCTCTGATTCTTCAACTTTCACCAGGAATGTGCCCTGAATGCACATTTTTGATGGCTCCTCCAACACAGAGAATAACATTCAAATTCCTCAGACTGCCACTCAAAGCCTTCCCATTCTTGGCACACCCACTATCCCAGCCCCACCGAATGAATGCTATCCTCTAACCCTGCATATCACACATCTGGGAAAAAAAAACAAAAACAAAAAAACAAGTTTCTCAGTTTCCTAAAGGAAGTTTGCATCTCTGTCACCTGGAAAAATTCTACTGATACTATGGGCATCCTCTCAAAAGCCATCATTCACTTTGCCTCCTCCAGTCACATTCCTTTCCTTCCTCTGTGCATATACTTCTTCTTACTTCGACCAGCACTGCTTGTGTAACTATCATGTTCGTAGTGTGTGCAAAGCACTGGAGACATAATAGTGAATGTGGTGTAGTCCCTGAACCTAAAGAGCTTAAATAACTCTAGTCAGTGTCTGTTTTCACAAGTATCCTGTCTTCTAGCTGAGCCTAGATAGAGATTATATTATTAATCTCACCACCAACATAGTTCCTGGGGAAAAAAAGCTCGAATTAAAGAAAAGCAATTCTGACATTTTATAGGAACTACCAATCCTCGTGTGTTCTTTCGGAAGGTAGACTCTTGCTAATAACAATAAAGGGGAAGAGACCCCAGCAATATACTGCTGAAATGGCACATCGGCACTTCCAAGCTGTTTTAGATACGAGTTTTAGAAAAAAACAACGTAACCCCAAATTTGAAGATGTAAGTAGACAATGAATATGCAAAGCTGTAAACTAAGTATGTAATCATTTTGTCTTGATTGTGTGAACTATTAAGGAGATTATAATTGAGAGCAGTTCTTATAGTACCAATAAGCATTTTAATCAACACTATAGCATTAACTCCAGTTACTATTAGTTAACTCTGAGGATTCTGTTTTAAATTGCAAGGAGTCAATGAATTCATGAAGGCAGGTTGGGAGCAAATGTTGGCAGGACCTTATCCTTTTCCTGTGCAGTCACTTAAGATTTGGAGGGGGGCTGTACTGAGACAGAAGTAGTGATGGACTATATGAAAAACTACTGAATTTCACAAATGGCATTTGTACTCGAATGTGAAACACAAAAATTATCCTTAAGAATTTTTAATAATTATTTGATTGATGAATTTTACTTTATAGCTTTAAAAAATAATTTAACTGAATGAATAGACTAAGAAACTCAAAATAAAGACTGGTAAACAGGGTCCTTTGGAACTCTCTCATTATTAACTTACAATATTTGCATAAATCTCAGCAAAGATGGATGGCTTTAAATGACTGTCACTAATTAAGAGACTGAAACAAACAAAAGACTAATAAAACATTATGTACAAAGACAGGCACATTAGCATATTCTATCTCAGATCTCCATTGCAATGACATGAAGATGAATATTCCTGATTACACCTGAAGCAATAATGTAACAAAGGCAATAAATCACTTGAAGAAACCAAAGGGGGATTCTCTTTTATTGAATTTATTGGGGTGACATTAGTTAATAAAAATATTGATTTAGGTATTAGGCCTGTCATTGAAATATAAACAGAAGACGAAATCAAATTTGTTGTGATGATGGATTGTTCAAAGATTTGTCTCTTTCCTAGAAAAATTTAATCAGTAGGTGGACATGTGACTGTATCCAAGATGAATTTGTGAAAGAAGACTGTCAGATCGTTATTAGAAAACCTTTCAAATGTCCATCAGAAGGGATAATTTATTGTTAGCGGGGAACATCACAACATCTAAAGTCAAGTAAAAAGTAGTGATTTTTTTGTTCCAATGCTTTTCAGAGAGAGTAGAAAGAAGGGAGAGTAGGGGAGAGAGGGAGAGAGAGAAATAGAGAGGGAGAGGAAGAGAGAGAGAGAGAGAGGGAGAGGAAGAGAGAGAGACGAGAGAGAGATATATATCAATGTGACAGGGACACATTGACTGATTACCTCCTGCATGCGCACTGACAAGGGGCGGAGAGCAAAACCGCAACCCAGTTCTGTGCCCTTGATGGAGACTCGAATGTGAGACCCTTTGGTGCAGAGACCAATGCTCTAACCACTGAGAATACTGGCCAGGGCAAGTAAAATTAGTTTTGATATCATTGTAATTAGCTAGTCCTATCTAATAAAAGACAAAAAGGGTAATTAACCATACCTCCGATTTGCTTCCCATTGGCTAATCAGCAGGATATGCAAATTAACTGTCAACAAAGATGGCAGCCGGCAGCCATACAGCTGAAGCGAGCAGGAGGTTTGCTTGCTCCAGTGATGGAGGAAGACAAGGTTCCCCGCCTGCAGCGGCCTGGCTCTGAGCTCCGGAAGCAACAATGTTTCAATTATAGAAATAAACAAACCCCAGATACCTGCTTTCAGCTGGCTGCGGCCTCACAGCTGGAGCGCCAGTGATGGCAACAATGTTTCAATTATAGAAGGTAAATAAATCCCAGAATAAAAAAAAAAAAAAGGAGAGGCTGGGAGCTTCAGTCACCCGCCAGCCTGAAAACGGCCCTCAGCCCCTCACCCAGACTGGCCAGGCACCCCAGTGGGAACCCCCACCCTGAAGGGGATGTGACCAGCTGCAGACAGCCATCAGCCCCTCATCCAGGCTGGCCAGGCACTCAAACGGGACTCCCACCTGATCCAGGACACCCTTCCAGGCAAACCAGCCAGCCCCCACCCATGCACCAGGCCTCTATCCTACATAGTAAAAGGGTAATATGCAAACTGACCCTAACAGCAGAAAGACTGGGAATGACTGGTCACTATGACATACACTGACCACTAGGGGACAGACGCTCAATGCAGGAGCTGCCCTCTGGTGGTCAGTGCACTCTCACATGGGGGACCTCTGCTCAGCCACAAGCTAGGCTGATGGCTTACAGTACAGCAGTGGTGGTGGGAGCCTCTCCTGCCTCCTCAGCAGCGCTAAGGATGTCTGACTGCAGCTTAGGTCTGCTCCCCGCTGGCAAGTGGACATCCCCTGAAGGCTGCTGGGCTGCCAGAGGGATGTCTGATTGCCATCTTAGGCCCAATCCCCCTGGGGAGCAGGCCTAAGCCTGCAAGTGGTCATCCCCTGAGGGGTCCCAGACTGTGAGAGGGCACAGGCCGGGCTGAGGGACACCCCCCCCCCCGGAGTGCACAAATTTTTGTGCACCTGGCCTCTAGTTATTAATAATAGGAAATGAGCAAAGCAGACAGTATAGGCATGTTCCCTGCCAAATACTGGGGGAGGGATCCAACAAAGGGGAGATAGACACATGCCCAGTAAAGTTGGGATGACATAAGGAAGATACCTGTCTGTCAATCACACCTGGGGACAGAAGTGGTTGGCCAGAATGTTCATGGCCACTTCGAGGGCACAAAGATTTGGGATATATAATTCCCTGAAGAAAAAAGTTCCCTCTCTTAGTTCCTCTTGGCATGCTTGGCTCATGGTTTACACTTGGCTTCCTGGAATTCTCCCATTGGCCCAAGGCCATGCGGACCCCCACACACATGGACTAATGGACTGCAGCTAGCCTACTGCTGTATTGGACCTGGCTCCAACATGCCATGGAAACTCTGGACACTGACTGTGATTTTAGCCCTACTGAAACCCAGCCACACTTCTTCTATGATTGGACTAAGGGAAATGGGACTTTGGAAATGCACGGGGTGTAATTCCATGGGAGTAAAGCTCTCTATCATATCGCATCCTCCCATGGAAGTCTCAGAAAATTCCTTTTCTAGGGATGTCACAAGGACTCCACTCCCACTAGCAATGGGGGTAGATGAGGCACTTTTTCACCAGTAACAGTTTAATGCTTGGGTGTTGCACTTTTCCCTTTCTTTTCTTTTCACATTAAATAAAGATCTAAATATATTTTCTCAATTATTTTCGCTCTAAATGTTAATGTTTAAGATGTGTAGCAAAGTTTACATTATGGAAGAAAATTATACTATGGCCTAGGTAGGGAACCTTTTTCTGCCAAGGACCATTTGGATATTTATAACATTATTCGAGGGCCATGAAAAACTATCAACTTAAAAATTATCCTGCTCTATTTGGTCAAACATTTAATCAACTCACCCCTAATGCCTGGGCAGGGCCAGACCAAATGATTTTGCGGGCTTTATATGGCCCACAGGCTGGATGTTCCCCACCCCTGCTACTAGTATAACTGAAAAATAGTCTTGGCCAACACGTCTCCTTTAATGTTGTTGAATAAGCTAGTTTGCATACTTTGACATGCTTTTATTAAGTTTACATTTATTAAACATCTACTATATGCCAAGCATTAGGCTCACACACACAAAAAATAAGCCACATTCCTTATATTTGGGAAGTTCTTACTCTATGTAAAACTTCCACATAAATTAATAACCATTATAAAACTTTTATATTCTATTAAAACTATATACAGTATGTGCTCTGTGAACATGGAGAATTCTTCATATTTTTAGCCTGTGAATATGAGAGAAACTGTCTATAAAGAAAATGTCTGTAGACAGTCATATACACATATATTAACATCACTGTCAACTCATCAAAGCACTTCCTCTTAAATGACATGGGGGAAAATTCTCCTTCAAAGAAACTATCATGAATCTTAACTTGATACTTTAAGTCACTTCAAAGTTCTAAACCATCTATTTGGTCTAAATGACATTTATTTATTCTCCACAAACTTTCACTCCAGTTCCATTTTATTCAAGAACTTCTCACAATGGAAACGTGGTTTTTCATTTTAGTATTTTGTTTTACATTGATGGTTGATACATATATCCCGCATCCCCTATGTAGAAAGAATTGGTACTAAAGACCACTTACATGTGATCTTTAGTACCAATTTAATTCTTCCTCATACCATACTAGGCACTTATTCTTATGATCCCAATATTACAAATGAGGATTCTGACAATTAGAGTTGATTAGGTAAATTATCCAAAGTTAAGTAGACAGTAAAGGTTGGAACTAAGTCTTGTCAAAGTCACCAATATCTGTATGGATTATCTGAATGGGCCCAAGGTTATCACACTGATTCTTAGAAGAGGGAGGAAGGTAAGTAAAGGTCAGAGCAGGAGCTGGAATGGAGAAAGCAAGGTGTGGATTAATGAGGGGCATGAGCTAAGGAATGTGGAGGTCTGTAGAAAGGCAAGGTAACAGATTCTCCCCTGGAGATCCCAGAAGGAACCCAGCCCTGCTGACACTTGATTTTATCCCAGTGAAACAAATTTGAACTTATGATGTACAGAACTGTAAAGAATAAATTTGTATTATTTTCTGCTACTCGGCTTGTGGTAATTTATTACTGCTACTATAGGAAGCTAATACACCTTCACACATTTTCCTAGGGAAGGAAATAAAAGCCGTATCTACATGGTATCTGCCTCTGCCTCTGGGGGTGGTCCCTCAGAACCTTTAGCTAAGGCAAAACTACTTTTTTTTGGAAGACAATGCCACATATTCATGGTTAGGCTTCTTAAAAATTAAATATTAAACAAAAGAATTTTCATGTGATACCCCAAGTGTTAATAAATTATGTCCAAATAGCTAGGGGACAACTTCTGGAAGACGTCAACCTATTTGGCTCTGCAGTACCTATATCAACACCGCCATCCCCCTTGGTGTTTCAATTATCACAAAGGCTCTTGGGAACATCTGGAGTGAAACATTGAGATTCATATCTTTGTCCATGAAATCATGTCACTTTCATCAATAACATCTTAAATCCCAGTTTTTAAACATTATCCCTCAAACCAAGCTATTATAGAGATTTCATAACCAATATTAATAATGAATATTTTAAATATGTTTGAAATAGAACATTGCCTCTGCCTTACCCAATGATCTGGAATTAGTTTAATGGATTTGATGACCTTGTCAAACAGCTAGATATGGCAGATCAATGATCACTTCAGCTCTGAAAGAATGGAGGCGGGGTGTTCAAATGGAGGTGTGCTCCCGTTTTTAATAGCCCTCTGCCCTTGGGCATGTCATTTTTTCCTAAAAGGGGGGTGGTGGTGGCTGCTTCACACCTATAAATTGAAGAGGGGGATGGACCACATGATTATCAGTCATAAAAATGACATGTTATTCTAAGATGGCCGGATACAGACAACCCCGTCAGCTTTCACTTAATGTATTTTCAAAAAATTGGAAGCAAACACAATCACACACACCATGGGGTCTGGTCCTGCAGGGATGATTGGGGGAGTTAGCTGGAGGAAGTTGAAAAGCCATTCCTCATGAGTTTACGCAGGCAGCTGAGATTTTAACTGAGACCTGGGCTTGTCCTTGTCAACTCAATTTTATTTTTTTTGTCAAGGTTAAGTTTGGCCAAGTCAATTCAGGTCTGTTTTCTCACGGTTTAAGCCAAAATGATGAAAACTGCCTTTGAACACGAAATCTCCATGGTAAGAGAACAAACTAAAAGACATCTGAAGGGGAGAAGAAGGGAAATTGACTTTGTTCTTCATTTGAATGTTCAGCACAACCAGTAATTAGATTTGTTATTTAAAAATCTAACTGATTTCCTTTAATCTGGACATTTCAAAGGCCTTTCAAAAGCTCACAAATTACTGTTAATCCCACGGCACAAATATAATCTGTCATTTTGATGGTATGAGATGTTGAAATAAAATCACAAGAGTTGGATCAGTCCTCTGAGACTTCAGTTTCTTTTTCTTCTCTAATAAATTAATCTGGAGAGAAAAATCAACTTGGTGTCAGTGGCTGAGCAGTAATTTTAATGCACACACATGTGCAAATCCGCATAGACCAAGTTAAATTTAGCTTTTAAAATAGCCACAAGGAGCCCACAAAAGCAGAGAACTACCAGAGTGAATAGTTAGTATTAATAAAATGTATATTCCATTTATAGTGAGACTATCCTTCTAGCAGCAACACTTTGATCCCAAGCACATAAAATGCATCGAGTTCCTCTCTCTGTTTCTCTCCGTCACTCATAATCTCCCCCCTGCTACCACTCAAAGGCCTGGGAAACATTAGACTCAGAAGGGCTTTAGAAAGCACCGATTACTCCGCTCCTCCTTTACCCGTGTGGAAATTGATGTACAAAGGTAAAGCAACCTGAACAGCTTTGTAGAATAACTATGCCCAGAGCTCAGTTGCCATCTCTTCTTCCAAAATCTCTTCAAAAATTAATTGGGACTCTTAGGATGTGGCCTTTGCCTAATTTGAATAAAGTCTAGTAAATGAGAGGGCCTTAGGCAGGTGCCTGATAGCTAGACACCCTGTGGGTCCCACTGTTTCTGAGATGCTGAGCAAGGATTTGCTTGTCATGTGTGTTCCCCTCTTCCTCAACTACCAGAAGCTTGGTCATTCTCACTTTTGGAGCCTAATACCCTATCACCCCCTTTCTTTTTTGTCCAAAATGTCTTATAGACCCAATGTGCCTCAAGGCCTTTGAAATGTTCATGCCTATGTGAATTCCCCATGTACATGTATCAAAACTTGGATTTTCTCCTGTTAAAAATAAATCCAATCAATCAACAAACAAATAAATAAATATGATGTAAGAACCTATAGAAAATGTGGTCAGTGGTTTTGTTTTTTGTGTTTTTTTTCCTTTTGCTTCAGTTACCCAGAATCTGTTCTCCTTCTAAGAAAACTTAGGCTCCCCAATTTAATTTGGGGGGAACTACTGCTCCCCCAACATCAGCCCAGGCACCTCCAGAGGGGTGAAAGGCTGGGACATGTGGCTCAGATCTGACCAATCAGAGCATGTGCTGCCCTTGCCAGAGTTCAGGTTCAGCCTTAGCCATGTGGCTTTGAGCAGGCATGAAGTAGCTTCTGCTGGTGCTGCCCGCTGGGGAGGAGGTAGGTGCTCTCACCCCTATCAGGATGTGAGGCAGGTATTGTCTGCAATCATCTAGCACACGGGAAGCCAGAAGGAAAAGCCATTAGGGTAGAAACCAGCACCGAGGGATTAAAGGGATTCCTATGGATACACTAAACGAAGTTCCACCTGAATCCCAGAACGACCATGTGGGCCTTTCAGTTATGTGGAACAATACATTCTTGTTGCTTTTGATTTTGTTGATGTTGTCGTGGTTGAAGCCAATGTACAGCTGGGTTTTAGCCACTTGAGTCCTATCTAGTGTTGCTAGATAAAACACAAGATGTCTGGTTAAATTTGAATTTTAGATGAACAGCAAATAACTCTCCACTAGAAGTGTGTCCCACTCAATATTGGGGAAGCCTGAGGACTCTAACCCCAAGTCTTGTAAGAAGCTATTTCCAGATGCAAGCAAGGCCAGCGGAGAAAGGAAATAGGCCTGGGAGCACAGCACAGAGACAAGCAATACCCTGGGAGGTAGTGAGGTGTTTTATTAGTTAGCACACACACTGGAGGAAAGAAAAGGCAAGGTATTCATCAAGCTGATGTTCCAAGTCCATATTCTACATTGGTTTCAAACCCAAGGTCCTGGAATTCATTTTGAAAAAGATGAAGTAACAGTGTCTCTGTTAAGCTGACTTCCTCAGAGATCCGTTTAACTCATTGTATTTCACTGGGCACCTAGGGAAGACTGCCTATGCCTCACATGATATGAGAGGTAATGCAGAGCATGATGGGGGAGCATGGATAAGAAGGTCCCAATTGCTCCATTTTAAAGGCCTCAATCTGTCCAGAGGAACAAATATAGGCAGAATCAAGAGAACTGTAATGCCTGTGGCATTGATACAGACAAGGAACAGAAGTGCTAGTCCCGGAGAACATGGCATTTGAGCTGGACCTTGATGGAATGGTATGGTTTGTGGGGTGGGCTGCAATCCTCGTTACAAATGCCTTCTTCCCATTCCTTCTCTTTCCCCTTTGCCCATCTATTCTTCCTTCCTCCCTTCCTCCTGATTTTCTAATAATAATGATGCTGTTTAGCAAGCTAGCACTGACAAGAGCAAAGCCAAAGGTGGGCGTGTCCTCGAGTGGGATTAAGTGGTGCTGGTTCATTGGATTCAAACTCTATTAAATCTGCATTATGCAAATGTGTAGATATTTTGAGCCGGGAAAGACTCTTACCAAGCCCCTGATTTGAAAAGTGACAGAACAAATGGGTGATCAGGTAATTGATGACCATTGTAGATCTGGGACTAGAACTCAGTGAGGCTGACTCTAGAACGCACGCTCACTCTGCCTTACTTGAGGGCACTGAACCCACAGGCTATTTATAGCCCAATTCTGTTCCCTCTCAAAGACAACCAAGTGGAAATGTACAGCTGGGTTTTATTTTTATTCTATTCCCCATCAGCCTAGAATGATTTCATTTGGGTCTATCTCAAATAAAGAAAACATGAACTTTCTCTTTAAGGAATGAAATGTGTGAGGCCTGTCCCATTTTACAAATCTCTGATGCCTGTGCTCAAAGGGAAACCCAAGGGGCTCCCCAAATGCTTCCATTTGTCTTTTTCTGGGGCAGACCTATTCAGGTCTGTACAAAACCTCAGCAGCAAGTGAACTTGCCCGCGTTGGATGTGGGTCTGTCGAACTGGAGGAGAATTGACTTTTCCTATTTTAGATGTGAACGTAGCACAAGGAATCGCTTTCAGCTTCCTGAAAAACTGGACGAATGTGCTTAAGGAAGGCTGACCGCAGAGAATTAAGGAGCGCTGGATCCCGTCTACTTCTCCTTGTGGCAATGAGATGCACACTGTAAAATCAGGTTACGGGTGAAAATGAGTCTGATGTGCTAATTCATAGCTCATTCTCTATACTTATGTCATGGCCACATTATATAATTTAGCGAGATTCTGGGGCCTTTCTCCAGGGAGGGCAAGTTCTAGAAAACAGAGGTGCTAGACAAGCATGAGGATAGCTCTTTGATAAAGGGAGAACACAGGTTTCTACTTTTCAGAAGCCCATGCTAATTATATCTGATATTTTATAATGAAAGAGAGGTGTTGATTTTTGCTTTCCCCAGAACTACACGCTTCTACATGCATGGAAAGGATTCTTCAGCATGTCATAGATGAAAAGCAAGTAATGCCCTATTTATTTTAAATGAGACATTAAAAGGTCTTTGGTGGGATTTATTTTTTTAAAGCCTGTACCTTATCTACCAGGTGACTTACACTGGACATCTTCTTAGCTGCTTTGAAATGCAGAGTAAGAAAAAAATTATTCTGTCTTCTTCAGTTTCACAGGGTAAATGGATTCTCTGGATTTACTTCAATTTCCCCAGATCTAAAGGCTACATTTTGAAGACAGCAGAGACATTCACAAAGATAGACTTCTCATGTTTGCAAATTCAAATTTATTCCATAGACACAAAAATGGTCATTTCTTCCTTGAAGAATTCATGAATCAAAGAAAATTTCCATCGACTTGCCTGTCTCTTCACATTACTATAATCATGAATATGATATAGTCACAATGAATAGGAACATCCCATCATGGAATTCTGTTCACAGAGAAAGACAGAGTGTTAAGTGGTGATGGCCCTTGTCATTCTGCCAGTGCCTCCTTGTTCGTGGTTATGACTCTATCCTCATGCTGGTTTTGTAAAAAGGGTAGTTGCAGGAATAGACAAAAGTCTTTTCCCCACACCCTGTACTGCTGTTTCTACAAGACCTTCAGAATGGAATGCCCACCCAGTCCCACCTGCAAAATCTCTCACCTACACCTGCTTGCACAGGTGGCTCCCTCCGGTTACAGATGCACAGACAGGCTTGGACTCTAGGACTCCTCTTCTACTCATCCCTGGGTCCCATTTCCTCTCAAAGATGTACCTATTGTCTCTTAAATCACCATTTTTTTCATTCTTCATTGGGTTATTAGCATAAGGACATTCTATAATAAATTCTACTTTTCATAAAGCCTTTGTTGGGCCTCTCATCTCTCTCTGGACAGAGATTCCTTGTGTCCCTTTTAATTAAACTCCTCTGCTTTGACATCCCCTCTCACTCATTCACAAACTCATATATCCACTCCAGTTAGAAATAGTCTATACCAGTGGTCGGCAAACTGCAGCCCCTTGAGTGTGGCTCTTCCACAAAATACCACGTGCGGGCACACACTTACAATGCGATTGAAACTTCGAGGCCACACTCAAGGGGCCAAAGAGCCGCATGTGGCTCGCGAACCACAGTTTGCTGACCACTGGTCTATACCAGTCCATTGTCATGGTCATCGATGACACCTCCTTGTAAAACACAGTGGTCTTTCCTGAGTCTCTTCTTACTGAACTGATAGCATTTGACACAGTTGGTAACTTTCTCCTCCTTGAAACATTTTCTTCCCTTGGTTTCTGTAAGATGCTCTTGGCTCTCTTTCTACCTCCAGGCTGTTCTTTCTCAGTCTCTATTTTTTATTAATTATCAATTTATCAATATTTATATAGTGGAAAGCTCCAGGGCGCTGTCCTCAAATCCTTGTTATTATTCATCTACACTCACACCAGATTTATGTTGGCTCTGCCTTCAAAGTATTCCCAGAAACTATGAGTCAAGATTTCCACTGCTATCATTTTAGTCCATAGCATCAGCATCATCATTCTCATCCTCATCATCCTCATCATCATCTCACTTGTGTACAATTGCAATGACCTTCTAAAAATGACCTTGCTGCCACTTTCACCACCTACAGTCTGCTCTCCACCCAGTGGTCCCAGCAGCCTGTGCCATCCTTTTAAAATAGAAGTCAAATCATGCCACTCATCTGCTCAAAAAGAAAGTTCACTTCTTCACTTTTCATTGGGGAAAAAAATCTTTAAATGTCAGCATGATCCCCTCTCTGCCTCATTTCTCTGACCTGATGGAATGATTGCTCTGTCCTCCAATTATGCTCCAGCAGCCACACTGGGCTTCTTACATCCCCAAAAGGAACAAGAATACTCCTATCTGTGGGCCTTGCTCTTACATATTCTTCTGTCTGATGAGCACTCCCAGCAGTTATCTATATGGCTTGCTACTCAGATATCACCCAATAAGTTGGTTCTCCCATCCCCATCACTCTCTATTCCCTTCAACTAGCCCCTATTTTCAACAGTTATTGAAACAGTTATTTATTATTACTTCTCTGCATAAAGGGAATATAAGATCCATGATAGCAGGGACTGTTTTATTCTCTTCTGTTCCCCAGAGTCTAGGACAGTGCTAGTCACTTAGCAGGTACTCAGTAAATACCTATGGTTCAGTGGATCTCCATCTCTGCTATATTGCATCTATATCTATCTTACTTATAACCCCAAAATACCTCTGAATGTCTTGGAGGTTCTGAGTACTTTTTCTATTTCCAAGTACCCTAACCTTATACATACATACTCACATGCATACAAATGTTGGTTTACACACACATATATATATGTATACATACATATACATACATAAAATATTAACAATTTTTAAATACAAACAATATCCACTATGAAACACTATTATTTTATAGTATTTTAGACATGTTCTGAGAATGCTAGCATAATTTCTAGTTATTGTGCATGAACCAAACTATACGTAAATTATATAGATTGTTTTAATGAGACTAATTCTAGATTGAGGGTAAAATATTATGATGGTACAGATAGCAGTAATTATAGGTGATTTATCACACATCAAAGAGATCCTTGGTAACTAAACTATGACATAGCTGTGCAATGTCTAAATCTTTTGTAATGATTTCATAACTAAACTAAAAACATCTGACAATATATACTCTAAATTAGAAACTTTTAAAAATATTTTTATTGATTTCAGAGAGGAAGGGAGAGAGAGAGAGAGATAGAAACATCAATGATGAGACAGAATCATTGATTGGCTGTCTCCAGCATGCCCCACACTAAGGATCATTGAGCCCACAACCCTGGCATGTCCTCCTGGTTCAGAGGTCAATGCTCAACCACTGAGCCACAAGGGCCAGGCTAAATTAGAACCTTTTAATAAGACACCCAGCAGATACTTCTTTTCTACCATTGGAGCCCAGTGTAGTAGGCAAGGAAGAGCTGAGGGTGGTCCAGTGAAGAGCTGTCTCTGAAGTCGCCCACATGTGAATTTGAAACTTGACTCTGCAACCTACCAGTTCACACCTTGCTGATCCTTCCTGTGCTTCTAGAGAATGAAATGAAGTAATTTATGTCAAGCACTAAGCGCCTAACACAGGAAAGGAGCCAGTGAATGTCAGCCATTAGCACTATTCAGTATCAGCTACAAATACATAAACTCTTCACAGTTTGTTGGGCCAACATAAGATCATTTCATCTCATCATCAGGGACCTCTCAGTCCATCACAGCTAGTGGCCTATGGCCTTTTAAATTTAAAGACAGAGGCCTTGCTCTCTAGGTAAAAGTCAATGTTTCTCAAACTCTCTTGCAGATAAAGGTCTAGTGAACTTTTAAAGCCTGGCTGAGGACATGGTAATTTAGAGAAATTTGTAAAAAAAAAAAAAAAAAAATTGGCGGGGGGGGGGGGTCTTTAAAAAGGTCATTGAGATCCTCTCCTGCCTTTTCCTCCCAATCTGATAGTGCTGGGAAAATAAGTATTAGCATTAACAAAATAGGCAGAAATGGCCCTAACCGGTTTGGCTCAGTGGATAGAGCGTTGGCCTACAGACTGAAGGGTCCCAGGTTCAATTCCTGTCAAGGGCATGTACCTTGGTTGCGGGCACATCCCCAGTAGGGGGTGTGCAGGAGGCAGCTGATCAATGTTTCTCACTCATCGATGTTTCTAATTCTCTATTCCCCTGCCTTCCTCTCTGTAGAAAATCAATAAAATATATTTTTAAAAAGTTAAAAGAAAATAGGAAGAAATGGTTTCTTAATTATACCAAATGTCATTTGCTTTTATCACTGGATTGATATCACAGTGAAAAATCAGAGGTGAGTGAAATAGGTAGCATCTTAGCTATGGCATCATGTAGTCACTGTTCTTTACCATCACACAGTGGCAGAAAACACGTAGTGCAGATTTGGATAAAATAAATGTAGTTAATGAGTGATACATTTATTACTTTTATTATGAGATTTTATTAAATCTCAACTCTTGAGCACACATCTTTTTAATATTCTCTGTGAGAAAATAGAAGGCATATAGAAGGTACTTCCAATGTCTACACAATTATGACCTTTGTCTCAAGAAATGGCACTTGTGTAATTGTTTGAGTTGTCAGCTGAATTAGTCACCTTTTTCAAGGACCAATATTTTTAGTTGAGAGTACAACTGACAAAATATAATTATTCAGACTTGCATTTTTGACAGACATTTTCTTGATAACAAACAATGAGCCTGTTCCTTCAAGGAAATAGCTGACAGAATTTGTAGCTAATGATAAAATGGGAGCTTTCGAACATGAATTAGAATTTTGGAAAACTCCTATCTGCCACCATGAGCCTGGCACTTTGCAATACTTCCAGTTCTTTCTGATGAGAGCAATGGTGATATTAATGTCTGTGATTTTTTGATGATGTACAATAAAATGTGAAATTCAGGAAATATGCCTTAGTGATCAAGTATTTTCCAAATGACCAATACATGACGTTACAATATCATGCATGAGTCACAGATCCATGACTCAAGATGGAGTCAACAGATTTTGAGAGTAACAGCGATTCTACATGCTTGTGACAAGTCACTCCTTTCACCTTCTCATTATTCACAGACTTCCAACAGGATGGAATTCTCATGTTTTGCTTTGTTTTGGTTAACATGCTTGTGGGCTCTGCTCATGGTATTTCCTCTGCCTGGAGAAGAGAGGGTCACACAGTATACTCCCAACTTCATTCAAATCTCTCCACAAATTCCCCCTTCATAAAGAAGCTATCTCTCTCTGAGAGCCCGAACCAAGCAGCTTTCCTCCATATCTTCAGGTTTCCTCATCATATTTATAGTTATTGGTCATTCCCTAACAAATTCATTAAGCATTACTAGTCTTCACCAAATGGATGTCCTAAGTTCCATGAAGTAGGGAATTCGTGTATTTGTCTCCTTTGTTCATGGGTGTTTACCAAAGCCTTGAAGGTAAATTAAGTACTCAAGAAACATTTGTTGAAAGAAATGATCAATAAGTGAATAAACATTCTAAATTTTAGGACAATCAGGTTCAGAGGAGCTAAATACCTTGAAAAGACTTACACAGGTCTTTGGTGGCAAAGCTAGAACTGATATCAGGTTAATGCCAGAACCCAAACTCTTCACTAATACATTCTTCTACATGTTGAACTCTCTAAAGTTTTATAAGTACTCATTCCTCTGTTTCCCATACCAGCCTTTATTTTAGGCCATATAATATCACTTAATTTAAAACGACTTATTTATTTTGTTAGGCAAGTGATTCCTTTTCCATTCCAAATACTTTAAGGAGAAAGACTTACGGACTATACCAATGTAGGCCGCCAGGAAGCTGAGACATAAATTTGTTCAATTGGTCAATATTCACAGGACAAAAAACAATGGACTTCATAGAACATAATTTTGAGTTTTCATGTATAATTATAGAGTTGTAAATAGCTAACAAACACACAGACCCCATAGAATCAGAAAACCAAGATGATTCTTGTAGTTATCGAAGATACGTAGTAATCCTTTTGGTTCATTTCAAAATCTTATACAATTTTTAATACAGATTTTTTAACCAAAGGGCAATGAGGATCTTTCAGTCCTAAGAAGAACATAGTTAAGATTTAGTTTATATGCTAATATGATAGTATAAAAACATTGGCATTCAGAGATTTCCAAATCCTTTGTCTTAAATCCCCCTCCCACCCCCGAATTCAGCATTGATCTACTTAGGGTTTGGGGGAAAGCCAGCTTTTCTAATCAGGAGAATGTAAGAAGAGACACATTACAAGAATGACATTGAGATTGACTTATAATATAAGCCTTCCGGTGGAAGAGAACAGAGAGAGGAAGGAGGAGTCAGAGGAGTGGAGGTTGAGGAAACAAAGAGGAGGGTTTAGGTGAGCTTGCGGAGTATTTGGAGGGTGTTTTACTGTGTTCATTGCAATGTAATTGTTTTGGACACAACTGTTTCAATTCAGTTGTTTTAATGCAATGCAATTTAATCCTTTAGAACCTTTTTGAGAAATGTTATTAAAGCCAGATTACTTTCTATGCAAGTTTGCACTTATATTTATTTTCTTTTAGATAGAACAACCAAAGTGTGGATCCCTGCCATATGGAGGCCCAGTATGAATCTTGTTACAGTGATTTGCTAACAACATTTTATTTGTACAGTATTGGTATGTGCTATATTACCACTTTCTCACTTCTAAGTATTGCTTTTGGTAAAGAGTAGTTTACAATCCAATGACATCCCACATTTGTTTCTCCTGTGATTTTAGAATTGTGCTCTCCTATATGGTAGTCACAGGTCCAAAATTGTGATTGAGCATTTTAAATGTGACTACTAAGATCGAGAAACTTAAGTTTTATGTTATTTCATGTCAATTTAAAAATGAATATTCATTTAGTTATTGGAGAACTTCTAAGTACTTTTGCAATAATGTGTATGTGAATAAGCATTTTTGAGTTATACATTTTTGACATCTAAATACTGATCAGATAAGTACTGCTGATAAAAATTTAGCATATGAATTAAAATATAGAAAAGATACACCAGATTTTGACATCTTAGTACAAAAAGAATGCAAAATACTTCATTCATAATTTTTATATTGATTATTTGTTGAAATGACAATACTTTGGAAAAAGTATTTTAATCTATATTCATTCACTTATTCAACAAATATTTAATGAGTATTTGCTATGAACAGGAATCATTATAGAAATCAAGATGCATAAAATTGTGCTGAACTGAATACAATTATGTAAAAACAAAAATAAAGGGTATGAGTAGTCAGAACCATGCATGGAAAATATGTGAATCAACTCTTCATGGAAAGGTGAGGCTTAAACTTGCCTATCACTGGGTCCAGTGCTTAAAAGAAAGAGCAGAAGGAGGAGGAATGGTCAATGAGCACACAAGCATTGGATGAGTGAGGAGACCAGCCTGGCTGAATTGGAATATATTTTCAGAGGGGGAAACAATAAATAAATGAACACAGTTTGTAATAAACACAGTTGGTGCAACTCCTTCCATAGGAGCATGATAAATATATTACAAAGTATTCAAAAAGCCTGGAACACAGGGAAAATAATATACTTGCTTCGCTTTATTCAGATTAACAGTGGGGCCTATTTCTTTAAACTTAGAGGTATTTTACCTAAAGAGGTGCTGAAGATTGAAAAATGTTGCATTGAGCATATTCCTAGAAAATGTAATTAAGGTTATAGTGGTTTTAGATTTGCAAATTCTTTGACAGCTCTCCCTTCCAAAGGCCATGGTTAATTTCTCTCCCCAGGAATGTAGGTTGGACTTTATGATTCCTATCTAGCCATACAATGTAGCAGAAGTGACTTACTGTGTGACTTGCAAGGTCACCAAAAGGACACAGCTACTGCCTGGCTCTCTCTCCCTCTTGCATCCATCTCTCTCTGGGGGAAGCCACAGTTCATGTTGTGAAGACACTCAAGCAACCCCACTGAGAAGCCCACGTGGAGAGGAACGGAGGCACCTGACAAAAGCCAGCACCATCACGCCAGCTGTTGGAGTGAAGCATCTTCAAAGTGGATTACCCAGCGACATTTAAGCCTACAGGTGACAGGGGTCTGGAACGACATTTTTAAAAATATATATTTTTATTGATTTCAGAGAGGAAGGGAGAGGGAGAGAGAGAGAGAAACTTCAATGATGAGAGAGAATCATTGATCGGCTGCCTCCTGCACATCCCCCACTGGGGATCAAGCCCACAACCTGGACATGTGCCCTGACCGGAAATCAAACTGTGACCTCCTGTTTCATAGGTCAATGCTCAACCACTGAGCCACACCAACCGGGCTAGAACAATAGTGTGACTGCAACCCCATGAAAGACTAAGCTAGAACAACTCAACCAAGCTGCTTCTGAACTCCGGACCCACAGAAAATTGTGAATTCTAACTAATGTTGATCATTTTAAACTTATGATTTATTTATACAGCAATAAATACCGAATGCAAACATACCATTTAAAAATAAGTTTGTATCCTACATGACCTTTCGGGAACTCTCTGGGTATTTGAAATGGGGAATGCCATGATGATGGTGCCATCTTGGCAGTACCAGTCTGGCAACATTGACAAAGGGATCAGATGGCTAAGGGACAGACAACACTGATTAGACTGGGTCTATTTTAGTCTCCCAGAGTAGAGGTGACCTGGAAACGGGCAATGGCAGAGGAGATAGAAACACAACAGACAGACCCCTATCAGTGTCAGGAATTATTCACTTAAAGATGACAAAACATTTTTGAACTAGAGTATCTTAGTGGTTGATGCTGCCTTAGGTAAAAATCTTCAGATGTCTAGGAAGAGATGTTCAGTGTTGGGTAGAGTAAAATGTAAGATAACAGACATGTGGAGGCTGGAGAAGGAATAGAGTCGATGTTAGTGAAAAAGTAAACTTTAATGTACTTATTATTTTTTTGACTAAAAATAGTAGGCAAGTTAACTTTTGGATAGTGGGGAAAATTTATCAATATTTGGCCAATTATATGGCTCACATCTGATATATTAAGATCCATTATGGTGGAAAATATATCAATGAGCCTTTGGCTCATTATTCTTTACAATTTTATAAACAGTTTATGAAGATTAATACCACTGGTCTTACAATGTACAATTTAGGTGCTATCCAAAAAAAGTCTTCCCTCACTTCTTGTTAATATGAAGTCAAAATATCTTGCCAATTTTTATTCTTTCTCTATTTCGCTCTTATTGAGTGATTAAAATCTGGCCTTCTCTTCATTCAGCATCATCACGGGATTCTTCCTTCTTATTCTCATCAGAAGATGAAGGGGAGGAACTAAATGTATTGGTCACAAACTCTCCTACTATGGGACACTTCATATATTCAAATCTCTTAGCTCTTTAGTGCACTACTCTGTAATAAGTAGATGCTTGTCCTGGTGTACAAATGAGAAAAGTGAGTACAGGAGAAATAACTGAATTATCCATAGCTTGGATTGAAAACACTAAAATCTTTGGTCTTACCATTTGCAGCTCCTTGATGGCTGCTCATTACGGGACTGGCTGAAAAAGTAGGTTTACAGTTGCATTGTGACATTCTTTTGCGTTAATACAGCTATTGTAATCATCATAACCTGTGTGTCTTTTTCCATATGAACAACTGTAAAACTACTTTTGCCCACCCAGGTATATACACACTGAACAGCCACTTTCTTTGTCTGGTTCATACAATGTTATTATTTAACCTTCTGCTTGAACACATGCCTCTTATGAAGAATGTCTTCTGCTCTTTTCTACTTCTTCCACATGGATTCATCTTTCAATATTTCTCCAGGTGCTTGCCTTTTCTCTGAAGCTTTTATCTACCTACTGGTTCTCACAGAACTTTATCTGACTTCTAAATTAGACTTAGTGACACATGGCTTGACAATGAAGCACTATGGATTGCTACTTCCTGATCATCTCCAGAGCTTTTGGATAACAGGGACCAAAACTTCTGTTTCTGTGAGTTCCTTCATACCCTGCTGATCCTTGGCAATCAATTGATTATATATGTTTATTTGATTTAATAAATCAAATAACTGCTTCCCATAATCACTCTTATTTAACCTTTTCAGCTTTAAATTATTGTAAAAATAATCCTATTTCCTTCTATGAGATAGAGAAATAATTTCAAATTGTCTATAGTCTCATTGTGCATTTATTTCCAAACAGTCAATCTGCCCCCATGTCCAGCAAAATTTTCCCACAATGATACATTTATATTTCCATGAGTTTTCATATGGTGTTCCTTCTACCTCTAAAATTACTTTTCTCTGTCATCTCTGTGGAAAGTTCTTACTCATCCTTGAAGGTTGTAAGGCATATTGAAGTTTCTATGCCAGCATTTCTCTGTTCATTTAACATTTGTGTAGCACCTCTGTGACTGGGGAGGATGACTGCTACATATTAATTCAGAGATGGACCTTTATTGCTATAAACCTGAGACCCTAGTTCACTCCCCTTGCTCCAGTGGTGAGTGTAGGGATGGGCAAGTAACCCAGATGTACACCAGTTAACCCACATTATTTCCTGGTCACAATAACTGTTTAAAGATTATACAATGGCCTTATTGAGTAATCTCCACCTCCTTTATCCTTTCTTTATTTCATGTGGCCTTAGGTGGTCCAGCTAGATTAACCATTGCATTGTTATTCAGTAGTTAGGGGAAAACCAACTCTAGATGTGGGTGGTCTGGCAGTAGGGTAAGCAGATATGAGATGTGGTACTGATGGAGCCTTTTCCAAGACCTGAGAGAAGCTGGCCTGAGGATGGAGCCACCACACAGAAAAGTCCAGACCTGAGAAACTCACAGAGGGTTTTGATCTCTAGCTCTTAAGTCCTCTCTACCTCTGGGTGTTTTCAGCTCCTTGAGCCAATAAATTTCCTTAATTGCTTAAGCCTAATTGAGTTGGATTTTCCATTACTTGTCATTGAAAGTGTCTTAAATAAAAATCCAGATAAAATTTAACTGCCTTTGTAATGCCTCCCCAAACCCTACAGGCAGGTCAGCTTATTGGCCCTTCTTTTCTTTCCCGGAACTTTGCTTATACAGCACACAAACCGCTGAAAGTGTTGAATTGGAATGAACTGTTTTATTATCTGTTTTCCCAGCACTCTAGGAGCTTAGTAAGAGCAGAGAGTAGATCCTATTTAGTATTATATCCCTCGAGCCTTGCACACTGCCTAGTTCCCTTAGAAACCATCAATATGTGAATGAATTAATCTCCGGCTCCTTTACTCTGTTCCTTATTTCATCCCCTGACAAGAACCAATATGTTCAATACCTGGAGAAAACTAAAATCAAGTGTCTGGATTAGTATAATTCTGTCTGCAGTGCTTCAACCTATTCAGCACAGGGTTATTAGTCTCTTCCCCAAGTAACCTTTATACTCAATTTATTTTAAAATTACCCATTTACAGCTTCTGCAGAACATACAACTTTCACATTCATTCATTCATTTATTCAGAAAATATTTATTGTATGTCTACCATGTGTTGGTCACTGGTCTGGGGATGCAACATTAAACAAAACTATTTCCCTTTCAGTCCAGCCAGTGTGGCTCAGTAGTTGTGTGCCACCCTATGAACCAGGAGGCCATGGTTTGATTCCAGGTCAGGGCACATGCCTGGGTTGCAGGCTTGATCCCAGTAGGGGGTGTGCAGGAGGCAGCTGGTCAATGATTCTCTCTCATCATTGATGTTTCTATGTCTTTCTCCCTTGTCCTTCCTCTCTGAAATAAATAAAAATCTATTTTTAAAACAAACAAACAATAAAACATTATTCCCCTTTCATTCTAGCAGGGGGAGTCGAACTACAAAAAAAAAGATGTTTAAGTAAAATGTAGAGACTATTAGATGATGATAAGTTCTATGAAAGGAGATATGTCCATATCTTAGAGAAAAGTGTGCCTGGGTAGGGGGGGAGGGTGGAGAACATTAAAGATTCTGAGGTGGGAGCACCTGGTATGTGGAGGAAAAAACCAGGAGGCCAGGGAGACTAGAGCCCAGTGAGGGACAAGAAGATGAGCAAGGAGGGTCGGTGATGTTAATATGGGAGAAGTAACACAGAAAAGTAAGCCATGGACTTGTCTGACTTTGGCTTTTTAATCAAAGTAAACTGAGGAGCTTCTGGAAGGACTTAACAGACAACAGGAGTGGCAGTCTCACCATGAAAAGGCAGGAAGTCATAGCCACATGCACGGGGCTAAGAGAAGCATCTGCTTAGTTCCACATAGGGAGGCTT
The DNA here is from genome assembly GCF_000147115.1 of Myotis lucifugus. Taxonomy (NCBI): domain Eukaryota; kingdom Metazoa; phylum Chordata; class Mammalia; order Chiroptera; family Vespertilionidae; genus Myotis; species Myotis lucifugus. The sequence goes on from NW_005871195.1 coordinate 2,669,167, forward strand.
TATTTCATTAGTATTTGAATTTCATAGTAAGATGCTCTTGTAATGAAGTCCAATGTATTTAATTCTTATTAAATAGTTTGGATAACTTGCCAGTCAAACACTTTTTAATACAAGGTGGCATCATATAAGTGCAAATGGGATATATAGTGTTTCAAAGTATGTGCAACTTGGCCGAAGGATTAGAAGACATCTTGTAAAGATACGAGTATCTACTGTTTCACTCTGTCTTCCGGAGAGGCCTGCGTAATAGAACCAACTTTTTTATTTTCTCCTCTTGCAGGCCTGCTGCCTGTGATTGATGGCTGTTAAATTAGTTTTCACCTCTCAAATTTGGTCTAGATTAAATACATTTATAGCACAGCAAGCCACTGAGAGACAAAGGAACAAGTGGAAATTCTTTTGTCTATTTTGTCTTTGTTTCAGTTAACCATCACTTAACCATGCAAAGGAAAATGTCTGGAAGACAGAGAAAAAGAAAATAAAAAAAGTGCCTGAGTATTAAACACAGTTAAAGCCCCTGCCCCCAACTTACAAATATCAGCTTAGTGCACACATATAGTTTTGATTATAATAACAGATGTGAGAAAGGAATCCTATGGAATATATAAGTCCATTGAGAGGGATTACTCATGTAGTTCTATTTCCCTCCACATCAGGGGAATTTATGTCAATTGTATTTGGGGAGAATTGATTTGGGAAACATTTCACTGTCCAGTCCACTCAGACAGAGAACAAACACATAGATGTTCCTTAAACAATGATGCCAAAGTTATTTCTTTAAAATGAGTAGGGTCAAAATCATGCTAATAGGAAGATAATTTCCCCATGTGAAATAGTGTTACCTTCAGGGGAAAAGAAAGAATCAGTAGCACCCATCATCATTGTCTCCCTCAAAAGATTAGGCTCCCCACTTTCTCTCTCCCTGTGGATCCAGCAAAGCCTAGACACGGGAAACCCATGGTTAACATGCTGCCCAAACCTCAGGGAAGAGCTTTCAAAGCACAAGAAAGGGGAGACTGAAGGCCTGCATTTCCATGTCATGTTAAGAGTTTCTTGATAGGTAGCATGGGGAGGGGACACCAGACAAGAGGCTTGAAAGGGATTGTGGGGAGATAAAAGAAAAACAGGAAAAAGAGAAACTCCATGTGGGATTCTCTCTAAGTATCTAAAATACGTAATTTTCTTCCCTGCTTTGAGGTATTAAAGATGACATTCCCAAGTCCTTCTCCTCTGTTCTGTTTTGAAAAAGAGGACAGAGAGGAGCTCATGACCTCCTCGCAGACTCAAGCAGAGCTGTATCAGGTTGGAAGGTCACCCAGGCTCATCCCCTGTGACCTACCAATGGGTCTGAACACTCCAGAAAAGCAAAATCCTTCTGATTTTTTTTTCTGGGAAGAAAATAGGCTCTTACTACATCTTTTCAGATAATAGCAGGCCATACAAAACAATAAAGAATTTCACTTTTACAGTAGATCCTGGGCCAACAGTTAGAGTTGGAGCCATTGGACCAGGGGACATACTTCTGAACTTTTCTCTCCTTTTCAGAAATCTGTTTCTCCATGTGACTTAGGTTAGACATTATAGCAGTTGAATGGAAGTGAGTATTTAAACAGGTGGTAGAGACAGTAACCAATACTCTGTAATGGTAGACTCACCTTTTGCGTCTCTATATAGAAACTCAAATAATAGTAGAACAAAAGAATCACTCTAGAAAGCAGTCATGAGAACATGTTTCTATATGTGGATAACTGTTGTTTGGAAATGTGAAGGGTCTGTAATGTTTCTATCTATATCTACATATATGCACAAGTACAAACACACACACACATACACACACACACAGAGGAACATAAACTTCTAGATCAGGGATCCAGAAAAGCATTCGCTCACAGTGCAGTTTGGATGCAGAGAGCCTGGCATGCCCTGTGCATACACTGGAGTTTGTACCACAGGAAAGAAACCCTAGAATTATGAAACTTGGAGCTTGTATAAGATGACTTTCCCATCTGTCCCTCTGCCTCTATAGAGAGTGAAAGGGACTTTTCCCCTGCAATGTAAATCTCCTATTTGGGGAGGGAAGGGGACAGGTTTCTACTCCAACATCCTGGGTTGTCATCACATATCTCTAGGGGAGAGATCAGAATTTATATCAAGCAGGAGCTCTCTACCTTGAGGGTTACTAGCCAAACCTCCTTTAAGCCAGGTGCCGATGTTCTTTGCTCAGAAAACCCCAATTGTGCAGAAACATGGAACTATTCACAGAGAGTTATTTCCCCACTAGATCAGGTATGATAAGAATCCTTTCCTCCAGAGTAGGGTTTGAAGCTAGAATGGGATTATTCACAGGTGGAGATGAGAAGGGAACACAAGGGCAAACCAGAAAGAGGAAGTTGGTGTGCACTCCCATCAGCTCCCAAGGGGGAGCAGCCATGCCCACGTGGGCCTTCCACTTGGATTTTTCACCTGCGATCCATAACACAGATTCCTGGAATGGAAATTAAGCCTAATACATCCTTCTGCATCAAGTGCCATTCTGCTATGTAACTTTTCCAGTGTCCACAGTATAATGAGACCTAAACTTACTCATAATGGTATTCCCAGCTCTAGCAACCAGCACTGATCTGGAAGGTAAAATGTGTTGAAAAATTAATAATCTGAAGCATTATCCCTTTCCATCCCAAGCAATAGCTTCTAAGATCATTTCCAGAATATAGTTCTGATTTTCAGGTTGTGATATATACACTAAGGTGGTGGTGGTGGTGGTGGTGATGGTGATGATGATGATTTTGGTGGAAGAGAATGAAGAGTGTAAGTGTACAACCTAATGGTCATATTGAGTCAGAGAGGACTGAGTTTAATACAACCCCCATCATTACATTATTTGATTTTAGAAATCTTTGTTTGCTCACCTATATAGTAGAAATAATGATGATACTAATAACCATAATACCTATTATATCTAATAACTAATATCTATTTTGAAATACCTAAATAAAATGATGTATGCACTGTAGCTAGGAGGGCTCAAAAGTAGTCATTGTTAGTTATCATTTGATTTTTTTTAAAAAAGAAGGTAAAGTACAGGAGAACAAGCAAGCAAAGAAAGGAACAACTTGAAGTTTTGATTTTATTCTATTTGGTTTTGCTTTAAGTCAAGCCATTGTCATAACCAATCCACAGAGCGATCGGCCCTGCAGAAGAGATTGAGGGGGAAATCATGAGACTTGATCCTCCAAATGAATTTCAGTCCACGCCGAAATTGCACTGCCTGCGGCTGTTAGAGCTGGGCAGAGATGGATGGATAATTACAAATGAGGGATAACTGATTTTCCTTCTGAATTTGCAGAGGGCTCATTCTGACGTCTAAAATAATTACAAGCAAAGAGACTTCAGTTGTAGCTTTGACATTGCAAGAAGGTGGGTCAGGCCTCTCCCAACTGCCACAGCCTCACTTTTCTCCATTTGCAAAAGCTGCCCATTGGCCTCATGGATTAGACACTGTACATCTCATTGTCAATTCTGGTGAAGTGCCCCAAATTCTGCCGAAATAACCATGCTAAATATTTTCATAATTGGGAATGCGTTACACTAGATCTCTGGGCTTTTATTGTTTTGAACTCCACTATAAAAAATCAAAATTAAAAGGACAAAATATATCTCATTTAAATCTCTCTTGTTTCCTACATTTCTCCCCTTCCCCACTGCTACCACTCATCCTTTTTGCAGTAATGGCTGCCCAAGGATTTTCCTAGACTGTCTTCTTCTATTCCTTGCCTCCGGTCACTGTTCTCCTCAACCCTCTGTGTGATATACACATCAGAGAATGTCAATTCCTGCTGAAAAGCATTGAATACTCTCCAATGAAGAGGATCCAAACTCCCTAATACTGCTTATGAGAGCTTCTAGTTCCTGGCATGGTTTCTGTCCAGTGTACTTTATCCCCCCCTGACACTCTACCCTGCAACTATTCTACATACTTTTTATTCTACACCTTCTCCCCCCAACCCCCGGAATATGTAATTCTCTCTAAATAGAATTACTACTACTCAACTTTAAGAATTTAGCTTAAAGCTTAAGATGCTTTCTTTCTGAGAGACATTCTTTATTCTAAAGAATGTACGGCATACCCAAACTGTCATTCCTCAGATGGGACCTACATTTCCTCTCTCATATCACTCTTTATATTTCATTATTTTATGCAGTGTCTGTCTCTGATTGACTGTGTAATAATATCAACTCTTTGTAGTTAACCTCCCCTCCCGCCAGTTTAATGACATAATTACCACCTTTTGCTGTGTAAGGCGAGAAGAAATGAAAGGACAAAGGAACTATGTGTAGTGCTTGCCTTCATAAACACTAACTTGAAGCTCAGTGCCTGAACACAATCACAAAAGCCAAGGCATTGAAATTACAGAAAGGGATGTTTTGAATTCTAAAATTTTCCTGTCTATCTTTATAATTGTGTTTTATTATAAGCCTTGACCTGGAGGTAATTGACAGAATTTATTTAAGGGAAGGTCCCATAGAAACAAAACAAGAATTGGAGAGATTTCTGCTATTGAAAGACAAAGATACGGTAAGAGGAAGAGACACAAGAGGTTAGATGTTCACATTTCCCTCGTAGGAGGTTGATGTTTGAAGTGAGAACAAGGTAAGTCCCTCACCACAAAGAAGAAGAAGGAAACATAAAGAAGAAATTTATCCAGGACTGAAATGAGCATATGCAAAATAAAAAATGGAGGAAGAGATATTGGAGAAGAGAGAAATGAAAACTCAGAGAAGAGGAAAACATAGAAGGATCCTCAACAATCCTGTTCTGCTTGACCTTTGAAGAACTCTGATTATATTTGGTATTTTCTCTATCTTGCCCTGACCCTTTTAAATTATTGATAAAATAGAATGAATAGGCATAAAATGCTAACTTTCTCAAACATAACTTGTTTATTATAGACTTAACAAATAGCCAGTTATCCAAGTATAATCTTACCTCAATTAAACACCTTACATAACATATTTCAATTTGTCAAAAGACAATTAAAACTGTTAGTAATAACACTACAATTTTTTTCTTTATATGAGTCAGTAAAACATTATTATTTAACCCCCCTTACCTTTCTACACTTCATATTTGAAGTGAAATATTAAGTATGTATATATGTATATGAATAAAAACGTAATAACTTAAAAATGAATTATAAATAAATAAAATAAACAAAAGTCTGAAAGATTTTTCAATATATTCAGATTATATATATATACATACATATATACACATACACATGTATACATGCATATATATATCATTATATATCATTAACCTATCAAAAATAATTCTTTCAGAAGTTATGGTTACACAAATTATTAAAAAGAAAAAAAAACTCGGAGTTTTAAACATGTTTGCCTTTAATGTTGCATTGCCTACTAACATATTTGAAATATGTAGGAATATTATTCATGAAAAAGGAACAAACATGCTCAAACATAGATGGACCACAAAAACAGTATGCTAAGGAAAATAAACAAGAACAAAAGACCATGTAATGTGATTAAATTTACGTGAAATCTCTAAAAGGACAAATGCCTAGAGATAAAGTATTTTAGTGGTTGCCAGGGTCCAGGAGTGGAAACAGAGAGACTGCAGATGAGCACTGGAGATCTTTTGGGTGTGATGGAAACGTTCTAAAATCGGATGGTTGTAATGGTTGCATGCCACTGGAAATTTAATGAGAATTGTTGAATTGTATACTTAAACTGACAATTTTATGGCATGTAAATTACACCTTCATAAAACTATTACAGAAATCAAACATTTAGACTACACAAAAAACAAAAGTGTATAACAATGGGCTTTGGAAGTCTGGACACTCCTTTTGGAACTGCTCCTATTTTAGAACCCACCCTTTTTCGCTTGTTTACCTGAATTTCCTGTGAGTACTTAAACATGCAATCCCCCTTGGTTAACAAGTAGGAAAACATATATATCCTTTGATAAAGGGAAGAAATCATCATTAAAGATGGCTAAGACATGGGTTAGCTGTGTTTTCTATAAAATTCAAACTCCTTAAAAAAGAAACCTTTTATTTAAGCATTTAAATCCCATTTTTGTTTTTCTTTTGCTCAAGATACTTTATATAAAATCATGCCCTCAGTGCCTTTCATGTCATATTATCTTGCCCTTCTCACAGATGCATGCTAATTCTATCTGAGGGCAAGACTAACTCTTCTTGTACGGGAGTAAGTGTTTTTCTAAAGTGAGGTTGACGTTTCCTATAGGTGACTAAGACAATGTTCCTGGGAGGAGCCTGAACCAAAAAAGTGGGACTCAGTATACAAAATTTAGGCTATGAAATGGGTACATCCATAAAGACAATTTTAGGTAAATATATATATATATATATATTTTTTTCCTTAGCACTTATTTATTTAATGGGTGTTCATTGAGCATCTACTATGGGCCAGGCACTATTTTGAGCACTAGGGATAAATAAAAGTGTAATATGCTAAGAGTTGGAGCATACACTTGCTTACAAGTGTTGTTGAAGAAATAGAACAAAATAAAAATTTAAGGTTTTAATTTTCAACTCCTTTCCAAACCTTCAGTAAAGCCATGTGTCATGGCTTTTTTAATTGTGGTGGGTACTCACAGCTGTTAGAGTGGCCATTATCAACAAGACAAGCAATAACAAGTATTGGAGAGGTTGAGGGTAAAAGGAACCCTCATTCATTGTTGGTGGGATATAGACTGGTACAACACTATGGAAAGCAGTCTGGCGATTCCTCAAAAAATTAACAATAGCGCCATCTTACAACCCAGCAATCCCCCTCCTGGGTATATACTCGAAAAATATGAAATCATGCATTCACAAAGCTATGTGCACCCCTATGTTCATTGCAGCATTATTCACCATGGCCAAGACATGAAAACAACCAAAGTGTCCTATGATAAAAATGGATAAAGAAGATGTGGTACATGTATACAATGGAATACTACTCAGCCATAAGAAAGGATAAAATAACGCTATTTGCAATAACCTGTATAAAAACATTATGCTAAGTAAAATAAGTCAATCAGAAAAAGCTAAGAACCATTTGATTTCACTCGTATGTGGGATATAAAACTGAAACTTGTGAACACAAACAGCAGTGTGGGGAGTTGGGGGAGAGTCCTAATATATGGTAACGGGAGAAGATTTGACTTTGGGTGGTGGGCATACGGTACAATATATAGATCTTGTAATGTAGAATCCACACCTGGAACCTATATGATCATGTCAACTAATGTCATACCAATAAATTTAATTTTTAAAAAAATGTTGTGTGTAATTCACAAATAACTGGTACCCATGCCTGGGAAAAAGGCTAATGAGGCAAAGTATAGCCTTCCCTGCATGTGCCTTCTCTATGGTGAACTGAGAAGGAGAGGAGCCTATTAAGTGAGTATATTGGTCAGGATTTCCAGAGTACTGCTTGCAGCACAATAGGCTTAGTCTTTCCCTGAGTGGTCAGATTGAGGAACAGTCTCATATCTCACATCTGAGACACACTGAAATAAAGATTCACAGAAATCCTGAGGCCATGTGGCTGGAGAAATGTTATTTTTGGATTTACCAGGAACTAAGGGAAGGTAAATCCTCTAGGAATGGATGGGGGCTAAGTGTTGCTATTGTATGGATAAGAATTATACAGATAGGTCAATCACAGGAGAGGGTTTTTCGTCAGAGTTAGCCTGTTCTTTTATATATATATATATTTCAAAGAGGGAGGGAGAGGGAGAGAGAATCAATGATGAGAGAGAATCATTGATTGCCTGCCTCCTGCATGCCCCACATGGGGGATAGAGCCTGCAACCCTGGCATGTGCGCTCACCAGGCATTGAACCATGACCTCCTGGATTTATAGGTCGATGCTCAACCACTGAGCCATGCTGGCTGGGCTAGCCTGCTCTTTCTTAAGGAAACTTACTGCCAGACACTAACCATAGCCAACACAAATTCTTCTCATAAAGCATAGAAAAAACTAAGGCATGAAAAATGATTCACTGTTTTCTTTGTTTTCAGGGAAAATTGGATAACAAGCTTGAACAGGAATGGGTATGGTCACCTAGAGGGAGGAGCTGGTCCTGGGACGTGTTTGGGGGCTTGCATATGGGTGAGACTCAAGCAGCGATGGCAAACACAATCATTATTACAAGCAAAGGGCCATCTCTTTTGTTTTCTCAAGCTGTTACTGCTAAATCAGAGCATTATATTGTCATTTTTAAAGAAGACACACTGAAGGGTTCCAATTTTAGTGGCATGCATTCCTTTTTAAATGCAATATCCTGTTTTACTAGCAACACAATTGTCCAGTAGGGACATCGGGCCTCTGTCACACTGATAAGAGGCCAGAGTGAAAGTCACTATAAAAGTCAACTGAAATAAAAGTTGATATTTTTCCATAAAAAAGAATTCATATAAATTGTGCCTACTTTGGTCAGTATTAAAATCAACCAGCAGCCTCAAAAACACCAGTGCTGACATGAGCAGATAAAGCCTATATTTATACTTATTGGTATAAGTATCATGGAATCCATTGTATTTTTTAGACAATTTACAATTGGGATCCACATAGAAATAATTAAAATAGATAATGTTTCAGTGTCATTTAAAGTAGTAGGTTTTCTGCCCAATTGGGCAATAAAGGTGTGATACCTATAGCAGAAATGGTGGGAATTAAGGCACATCTTTTCTAGTATGAATTTAATCTCAGATAAGTCTTTAAAATTAGAATAGCCTAGAATCATATTTTTTTGTATTTTTGCCATTTATAACTCTTTAAATTTATTTGCTTAATCCCAAAACTTAAAAGTAAATTATTTTTACAAGCCATATTTCTTATTATGTGATGATCCATTCTTAACAAAACAATGTTTGTAGCTTTTCTTTCAATCAGGTTACATCCACAGTAACACTAATTAAGCCTTTTCAGTCCCAGTCATCCCTTCATTCAATCCCACATGCGCCCAGCACCCATGCTCTATCAGTCACAGTGAGGATTAAACAAAGGAACTTCCACCTCAAGAAGATTCCCCACCAACACAATCATCCACAACCTGAAATACTGTGGTAGCATTGACAAAACTAAACCAGTATCTTGAAGAATATGTTCTCAGTATTAGTAGAATTAACTTTTCTTTTCTTTTTTCTTTTTCTCCTTTTCTATAAGCCTTTTTTTATTTTTTGTTAATCCTCACCCAAGGATATTTTTCCCATTGATATTTAGAGAGAGTGGAAGGGAAAGGGAGAGACAAAGAAAAACATCTATGTGAGAGAGACACATGGATTGGTTGCCTCCCACATGTGCCCCAATACTGGAGCTGGTGATCAAGCCTACAACCAAGGTGTGTTCCCTTGACCAGAATAGAATCCACAACCCTTCAGTCTGTGGGCTGACACTCTAACTTCTGATCCAAACCAGCTATGGGTAAGCCTTTAAAAAATGCTAGTACAATTATTTCCCTATTGAAAAATCTTTTATGCTACTAAAAGAAAATTGACTGCCTAGTAGTTAACTCCTTCAACACATTACGTGCTTACTAGCATATAATGGTTTACACAAATATTTCGAAGTGGCAAAGTTTCTCCTGAATGAATTTTCTTTGAAGAGAAGGTAAATGAAGAGCTTGACAGGGGAAAGGTTACCAGCAATATTTTATTACGAATATGGAAGAAATCAGCACAATATGAGGGAAGTCATGTAATGACCTTCAGGTAAGGGTGCCTTACACCCATTATCAAGACAGAACAATGATGCTAAAGAGAGTGAAGAAGCCTCAATGAAATCACTCTATACCAGAGTGATTCTATGACTGATAGATCAAAAATATTTTCTGAACACTTCTCAAGTAGATGTCAGTGCCATTTTGCCATTATTAATGAAGCGTATGCTACGGGTCAGATATTTTTCTTTATCTATCCTCAATATAGCCTGTGAGGGAAACAAAAGACTAATAGCTGAGGGATCTGAAACTCTGAGAGGTTCCGTAACTTTCCCAAGGACATATAAGGTAGGGAAGTGGCTGACCTAGGATTTTAAAACATTGGGCTGCATAAATCCAGCTCTTTCCACTTTACTATACTGCTTCTAAATTGGATCGTGAAATATAAGTGTGGAGCCAAAGATAAAAATAGTCACATTATTCCAAATAGATTCAAAGACCTTCAAAAGAGCAGCACTGATTTAAGACATTATTTACAAAAGAAAATCAAGCAAAGCATCAAAGCGATGGAAAAAAAAATAGAATGAAATGTGCTTCTGGGTGCATTTCTTACAAGAACAACCTCATCCGAGAGAAGGAAATATGAGGGATAAGGCAGATTGTTGTCAACCCACCATGAGCACTTCTTCAACAAAATATATTGAATTAAAGAATGGAGGGGAAGGACCAGGATACCCAATAAATTCAAAGAAATAAAGGATAACGTATATAGAACTGTGTGTAAGAAGATATAGAAGAATATCAAAGAGGACCTTGAAATTTCAGGAAAATGTTAAGAGTCTGGAGTACTAAAGGAAATACTAAATAAATGCAAGAAGGTTCTAGTTCAGAACAATTACAATCAGGAAAAAAAAGTGACACCAGGAACACATAATAAATATTAAAAGGGCCTGAACAAAACACTGATTTTTATTACCCAACTAGAGACCCGATGCATGAAATTCGTGCAAGAGAGCTGCTGGCACTGGCTTCCCTCTGGCACCCGGGACCCGGGTTTCCCTCACAGCCCCATCTTCCTCCAGAAGGACATCTGGTCTAATTAGCATATTAGACTTTTATTATTATAGATAATACCAACCACAGTACTTTGGTTTGCTTTGCCTTTGACTTTTCCAAGACAGAACACTATGAATATATGAATACATACAATAATAATAAAATGTATTCAGAGAATGTCAGTAAATAATGTTCAAACATGTAAAAATTCAAAACTGATCCCCAAAGGTAATTCTGTAATAGACGATATGCTGTATGTATCTCAGATACCATCCAGATAAGAGTGATATATCACCAGAGTTATACATATAGAACAAAAATTAACACTAAGATGATGCAAACTGGAAATGTACAAGAAACTATAGGGGATGCCTCAAATGGGAAGCAAATGTCAAGATAGTTAAAGACATTGTATGAACATAGTCATTTGATGAAAATGGATTAAAGACTGAACTATAAGCTTGCAGGTCAGATTTGTGCCCACCAATCACCATATCTCAGATGTAATGAAAACAGATGGGGAAACCTGTACACACACACACACAAACGTGATTTATGCTTGAAGTCTTGATCATAAGGTTTGATATGGTACACTCAAAGCCACAACCCTTCATCACTTAATGAAATCTTATTGATAAACATGTCAGCTGTTGGATATGTATATAAATACCTGCCATATTGTTCCTGTACCTGCCATATTGTTCTCATAGTCTCATTTTGGAACAGGGATACAAGAATATTCATAATACATTGAAAATGCTACATGCAAGTATGGATAAATAATCTTACAGGAGCACAGGCCTCTTGGAGGCAAGGCCTGTTCTCTACTTGAGTAAGCGGCATTCAGAAGGCATTATACTAGGTAGACTGCCTAACTCTAAGTCAGGAAACCAGATTTAGGTTCAAGCTGCTCAATGAATGATCACAGTGATTTCTCCCAAGAGTTTGCACAAGCTCCCAATAAAACCTAGTCTAATGCTTCTCATGCTTTGACCATAAGAAGGCATCTCAACTTAGCAAAGCATAATGACAACTGAAGGGCACTTAAATCAGAATTGATCCCACACATTGATTTTGGGGGAGATGTGTACTGCAAATGTGTGACAGAAGTTATGATGTTCAACAGCCCTAAAGAGTGCATCTATTCATGAGCACAAAACAAGGTGATACAATCTTACTGAATCTCACTATCATGATTCAAATTAGTCAGCTGGCAAAAAGCCCAGTGCCAATGGTGGCACAACTGATTTTTCTATAATTGCTTACAAGTGTTGTTTAAGAAATAGAACATAAAAAGTTGGACATGAAATTCCTGCAGAAATAAAATTAAGAAGGTAAATGCATGTGTAATCAATAGCTCTATCAATGTGTACCAGCAACCTTGATAAAGGCACAGCATTTAAGGAGGGCATGTCACAAATAGAAGGTTACATGGACCAGGTCAAATAATTGAACCACAGTCATAATCAGATAGTCTTGCTCTTTTACTAGTGCAATTTTCATCTCATTCCCAGAACGGATATCTCTGAACCCAAGCCTAAGCTTCAGGTCTAAACTCTACAGTAAGTCTGGGCCCTCTGCAAAGGAAGCTGAAGAATCTCTAGATCAATAGCTAAAAGGTTCTACAATTTGACTGTCACCTCAATTTTAACCCTCATGTGGTAGTTTAATTTATTGATCCCAATGCTTCATTCCCCTGTAACACATATTACTAGTATGTCCCTATTAATGTCTGATGATGGGTGGAGTGTAAATCACTATATGAAGCCATATGATGTGCTTTGGCTAACAGGAAATTAGAAGACCTGATGCAAGCTGAAGCTTGGAATGTGCATATACAGGGTGGGGCAAAAGTAGGTTTACAGTTGTTTGTATGGAAAATAATAAACTCTGTCTTTTACATACTCACAACTGTAAGCCTACTTCAGCCTCACCATGTGTAACTGAGCTTTCTCTGTTAGTACTCAGTGTCTAGAGCCTGGGGTCCAGAACAAAAATCTATGGAATTGATCTAAACTGAACCTCCAGCCTTTAGCCAAGTGTAGCTGATCCACAGCATATGAAACATAGCTTAGCCCATCTGAAATCAGACAAAAGAAGTGAAAATCAACACTCTTGTAAGCACTGTATCTTAGAGCTGTCTTTTTCTTAGCATTATTGTGGGAATAGCTGACTGATACACATGCTTCTGACTGTTAATGACTGCTGTGTTATCTACCTTGCTCGAAAAGGCTAATCAAGCCTAGCCTTCTACTCTGTCTTCAAGAACCAGGTTAGCGCTCTACTATATCCAGTTTCCTTTCAGAGTCCCTGGGGTTGGGTTTTGCTATTGTCTGTCACACTCACCTCATATCCTGCCTAGTTGAAACCTACCATCTATCTGCTTCCCATATATAAAACCCACCAGATGCTTTACATATGATACAATATAAATAAGTACCAACAATTAATATTAGCATTAGGAAAAAAACTATAGACCAGGCACATTTAAATATATAGTTCAATTTATTCTGAAAATTTCAAAAAATATTGCAAGGCAAATTTTATTATCACCATCTTCTGGGTTTAAGGTATCTATTCTTTATCTCCATCTATATTGCAGATCCTCAGTTCAGAAAAGATAACTTATCTACTCGAGATATCCCAGCCTTTAAATGCTAGAGGCAAGGTCTAAACCCAACTATTGTTTTCTAGGCTTTTCCATATTACATATTTAAAATGGATAGAACATAAAATTTTGAAGTAATAAGATAAATGTCCTTGTTATAATTAAATAGTTTCCAAGGAATGAACATTGTTTTCTGTGTAGACCTAGGAATGTTGGTAACATTTCTTGGCTCACCTATGTACCATGTCACTTGGCAAGTATGGTCAGAAAAGAAAAGATGGGTTGGATATAGTGTTGCAATTCTCATTAAAAAGTAATATCATTAATTGCAACCATTCTAAGAAAAATTAATGATAATGTTTTAGTGCTTGGGCATTTCCCGACTGGGAGATTGTTTTGAATCTGTTCTTAAGTAAAAGACCATCATAAATCTGAGCATAAGCGTTCAGGTCTGGGACCACGTGGGACTAAGTTCAAACACTCTAACTTTTTCTAGCTTGATCAATTACTTACATTCTGAAACCCCAGGTTTTGCATCTAACATGGGGCTAACAGAAATAACTAACTCAGAGTTGTTGAGGGAATTACATTAAAAGTATCTTATAAAATAATGCAGCACAGTATCCAGGATGGATATATTGCTGCTGCCTGAAAATATATGCACTGAACTTCTATAACACCATGGAGACTGGGAATCATTCTCAAAAATGAATGAACCTTTCTGAGGGCAGAGAAGGGCAAGGGAACATGCACATAGAAGAGGAGGAGGGCAGAGGGAGTGCAGGGAATCTAAGCTGTTTGGGTAGCTGGTGTAGAAAAATGTAAACCGCAGCATGATGGAGAGAGAATACGTGCACAAGCAATATGTGTATGAGGGGCACAGAGGGTGAATGAAGGTCTTTGAAAGGTATGTCCATGGATTACCTTTCACAGAAGCAACCAGATGCTATTATATTCAGGGGGGACAGGAAATGCCATTGTTTAAAGGTGAATAGAAACGATTTAAAATGCAGCTACTTCCATTTTGTACTCATGAAATTAATCCATGTTTTGAGCTGCTGTTTTCACCTCTTCATTGTTTATCTGGTTTGAGTCTAAATGGGCTTGATTAGAATTGTGGGAAACCACTAATTAAAATGATTAACATTATCAATAACAGCAAAGGAACTAGAAAAGGAAGCCTCTTATTTTTAGTGGGCTGAACACCCATTCTGGCTGGCTGAATGAATAGAAGTTAATTGAGGACTGACACTGGATAGCAAATTTCTAAATCTGTTTTCATCCTCTTAATAAGAGACACATTTTTTTTAGAAGCTGGGAGCTGTACCAAAATCACAAACACAGACAAGATTTTTTTTTTCTGCTCTACTAGCACAGTTAAAAGCAATTACTAACCTTAGATGTTTGTGGGCACCTCGTTACTAACTATACCTTTTAGAAATACTATGCTTAAAACTGGTTACACTTCAGCTTTGCCATTGACCTGAAAGTTACTCTAATCTGCCTTTGTTTACAATTAGGTTTTGTAAACACATGTCTTTGTTTCTATAAATAGGCTTTGAATAACAATAACAGGACCCAATCCAGCCTCAAGCAGAGAAGGGAAAGGCACACCCTTTGAGCATGGCTTTGCTATTATATCATGACAACACTAGTGTGGCGTATTTATGGAATACAAGTGAAATCATTTGATGGTATATTTCTCCACTTAAAATGTTTACTCTAGCTCAAAGGGGGTTGGTTCATCGCTTCATTCCCGATGCCCAACCCCAATTCTTCCTTGGAGCAGATGAGCTCAAGGTCATGCAAATCATGTGTCTACATCTAGATCATCCCGCTGGCTGCTGAGGGTGAGGTATACCTAGTGAGAACCTGGGAAATATCTGGTCCTTACTCTCCTTCCAACTCTTATTGAATCCAGGGGGACTCGGAAGGAAGGCACAGGACTATTTTTATAAAGTATTACTATATTCTAGAATCCAGAAGTAATTCCTTTTGACGACTGTTGATGTAAGAAAGGTGCAAACCTGAGAATTTTTATAAGTGTATTTGAGCCAAACTGACGACAATTGCCAGAAAGAAAAATCTCAATGGATTAAGAAAATGCTCCAGAGAATGGCAGCTTTGCACATTCTTTTAGACATTACAATCAAAGGAGGAGGCATAAAGGGTTACGTGAAGTCCATTGGTAATAGATTAGAGAGGCAGGAGAAAGCAAAGTGAAGCGGGGAAGTCTCTGGGGTTGGATTAAGAGTAAAAGGAATAGACACATACCTCTTTTTCACTGGTGGGTATAGGATTAGTTAACAAGTAACAGGATGGCAATGACAATGAGGAGTTTTGTGGTCTCCTGTTCTGGTGGGAGATTGTGCCCTGAGGGGTCTGGAAAAAGGAAATTACCCTGACATTTAAAGATATGATGTCTTATATGCAGAGACAATAGATAGGCTTCTTAAGGTAAAGGTTGATCTTTTTCAGGGAAGATACTGACCTAAGACATGACTACTCCCCATGACAGGCTTTTAGTTAGCAAATTTTAATTTCAGACCATTCTAGGTTATTACTTTAGGTCTCTGAGTTTGTAAGGTGCACATGTAGCACCCCCCCCCCGCCCACCTGAGATTCTCAGGTTTAGTAAGTGTCCCCTTTTTCTTGCACACAACTCGATATTTTACTTACATCTTTACATGTTTTTGGACATTTCCAGTTCTGATTTATTTATCTTTCCTTGATTTAACAGTAACTAATTATGGTGAACTGAACACCACTGTCTCTAAAATCCAGTCACAAAACCTCTGCATATTTCCTTCTTGCCATACTCCTCAGTTCAGGGGCCTCAATAAATGGTTTAGAGCAGATTCTGAAATTCTGAGAGTTCAGCTCGGAGACATCTCTGCACTCTCCAGCTATGTGAATTGGGGCAAGAAATTTAACTGACATGTGCTTCATTTCCATACCAATAAAATAGGAATTTACATAGTACATAACAACTGGGTTTCCCATGAAGATTTAAAAAATTTTTTAAAAAGTACTTAGAACACTGTGTGGCCTGGAAAAATTACCTGATAAATGTTGGCTGGCTTGGTATTCAGATGACAACCACTATTCTGTGGGTTTTCAGATCCCAGCAGTGGATCACATTTATGTGTGGATCCCAGTGCCTGGCACATAGCAGGTGCTTCACAAGGGACTGTGCTGCCTCTTTACAAACTGTCAAGCCAAAGCTCTAAGAGGACAAGTGACTGTGGCCTTCGATCTTTCAGATGGAGTCAGGAAAGGAAAAAAAATCTCATTTGAGTTCAATGCTCTTCCTACCATAGCTATTTTCCCCAATAAGTTTCTTATTTTATCTCATCCCCTGAACCTATTAGAGTGCCAGGCAATGAGAATGCTCGGTCATTACTTGCTGGGTTGAATTTTCTCTTTTGGGTTCGGTCTTCTTGTGTTACAAAATAAAGCAGTGAAACTACTGTTCACTAGGTCTCTTTACAACACTGTCTTTCTTCCCTCCCTCCCTCCCTCTGTCCCTTCCTTCTTTCCTTCATTCCTTTCTTCTTTTCTTCCTGTTTCTGTCTGTCATTCTTTCTTTTTTTCACATATCTGTATTTTCGTGACACAATTGTTTTCAACAATAAAAAACAAAATCTTAAAACAAGACATACTTTCTTCAAACAAACTCTTTTATAGAAGCCAAATGATATAACAAATAAAAACCAGTTGGAGGATATCTCTAGGGATTTACAAAGCAGAAAGCCTGGAGCCTTCAATGTATTGGGCAGTAGTTCCTGCCTGTTTTCCATGGCCTTCTCCTAAATCTCCAAGACAGTTTGGCTGAACTTTTAGGATTTCAGGGAATACTGTTTTAAATCCACTGCCTTGGGCCCAATAGTTCTGGATGCCTCAAATTTCATTAACCTAACTTCAATCTATTGGTAGAATTGCTTCCAATTTTCAAAGACGATCAATGGAAATATATAAATCACGGTACTATGGATCTTCCAAATGGCATCAGTAAATACTCAGTAATGGGGTTGCCAAGCAAAATAGCAAAGAAACCCTAAATCCTTTCTTACAAAAAGGGCTGATAAAGCTTTCATTACTTTTAATCTCCTTTTAATTAAAGCTGCCATGGCTGAAGTGATTAGTCAACATGAAGTTAAGGGGACTTGAGCTTTTATGTATTTTTATTTTACAAATGACTCTGTGGGGTGGGGGTGGGGTGTTTGATTAGTTATTGGTCTGTAGAAGAGCTCTAATTTAATTTTATGCTCTTGCTATTTTAGTTTATACTTGTTAATTCAGCTCTCCAGCAATGAATTTCCTGAGTCTTTGATGATGAAATATTCTGCTCTTGGAATTATTAGACAGTGCTCCTTGCCAGATATTTTCTAAGCAATACCACTGTAAATAGCTAGTTATTAGTAATAGGAAAGGAGCAAAGGGAAGGCCAAACATTATAGGCATGTCACTTGGGCAGCTTCACCAGGAAGCTGCAACTTTGCACTCCCCAGGGAGGGAAGGCTTCCAACAAAGAGAGTGTAAACACATGCCCAGTAAAGTTGGGGTGACATCAGAAAGGTATTTGTTTGTCAGTCACACCTGGGACAGAGATGGTTGGCCAGAATAGGCATAGCCACTGCAAGGCATGAACATTTGAAAATACATAATCCCCTAAACAAAAAGTTCATTCTCTTGTTAACTTGGTACTTTTGTTGCTCAGGGCATGCTCTCTTGGCTCTCTTGCATTTGCTTGTATGGCCCACAGCCATGTGGACCCAACATACAATGGACTAATGACTGCAGTGAGCCTGATGCTGGACTGGATTCTGCTCCTACATGGAAAGAAAACTCTGGATACTGCCTTTGCTTCTAGCTCGACTACAACCCCAGCTACACTTCTATGTCTGGACTAAGAGAAAGGGGACTTTGGAAACCCAGAAATTTGATTCCACAGAAATAAAAAGCATCTGTGCAAGTCTCAGAAAATTCCTATTCTCAGGATATTGCAAGAATACCATGACCAGCAGCAACTGGGGGAGACAAGCCCCAATCCTGTCCATTAATGGAAGCATGTGTTTAGCTAAAACCAAAGTTTCTCAATTTTACACATCTGTTCAGTCCTCTAATTTAAGACATCCTGCCAATAAGAGTTTGCTCACACCGAAAAGTTCAAATGAGGTCCAGAAAGGAGACACGATAAGGCCATTTTGGTTTGGTGAAGGTAATATTTCTTTCTAGAGCTAAACTTCTGTGAGGATTCCAAATGCAATTTTATGCAATTTGCTGCAGCTTAATAAATATATAGAGAGTTAGACAGCTTTATGCAGCATGTTGTGTAGAGATATATTATCCTTTTAAAACTTACCTCAAGAGAGAATTGTTGTCATTTCTATAAAACATTTAATGTAAGAAAAACATATTATAATAATAACAATGACTTTTTCTGTGCAAAATATGACTCACATCCTGTTATGGAGTTATTTTTCTAGAATGACTAGTTGTCATAAATGTGAGTGAGCTGGTAAATGTACAATTGTTTTTACTGAAAATACCAGAAGGGGATTTTCATAAAGGATCTAGCTGATTATATGGAAAACATTAGAGAGGTCATCATCATTAACTATTATTGTGGACATGTAAATAAATTCAAGGTAAAGTTCATTTACACAGTAATCTTATTAATCACAGATGTCTCACATGTTTATGCTAACTTAAATATGCATTGAAAACCATTACTTAGAGAACATTGCTTTAAAAAAATATATGGTTTCAGACAAATTCCAAGGATACAGCTAAGTTGTATTAAAGAATATTAGAAATGATCAAAAAGTAGAGAAAGAAGTCAATAAGAGGAAAGTCTGAACCCTGACCTGACCTCAATTTACTGATGCCTCTTGTAATTTGTGGGAGCATAAGTGACTATTTCAAGGCCATGTACATATATATTCAATAAAACACTATTCCTGAATATCTGTTAGTAAATCCCTTCCCAATTATTAGTGGAATCTTCAACAGAATTAACTATAGCTAAATAAGTGAAACCCTGAGTATGGAAACTCTTCCATATAATTTGCTAATTATGGCAGATATGGGTGGCTGACTAATAATTGCAGTGGTCATTCCCAACCTCTCTTCTTTGTTTACCTCCACCAGGGAGACTGTAAAACTACCCATCGTCTTAGACTCCCTTGGAAGTTGGAATGGTCATGTGATACAGTCCTGACCAATAAGATGTACACAAAAATCTACCAAATTATGGACAGAGAAAGTGCTTTGTGGTCAATGGGAATACATTCTCAGAGCTGACTTTCCCCTCTACCTTCTTCTTGCCTTGAGTATGGGCGTCACACCTGGGATGGAGGCTGTCATCTTATGATCTGAGTGAAATGCTCACAACAGATGTCAAGCCAGGGCTCTATGATGGTTAACCCACCAAACTGAAATAAGTAATCATCTACTTCCAAACTTCTGAGTATGTGAGGAACTTAGAGCTCTACCTATTTAAGGCATGTTAACTTGGTTTTCTGTAACAGAGGAAGCACTTATCTAATAAACTTGGTGGCAGAGAATTCATTTCATGTTATAAGCAAGTATCTGTGAATACATCTAACTCTAACATGCTTGACCTTAGAAAGTCATAATCTATGCACAGGTTTCTCAAATACTCAGGTTGGAAAACCCAATGAACTTGCTTATTCCCTAGCCCAGTTACAAAGAAAAATGAAAGTATAATATTCAGAACCCTAGCCAAGACAACTAGAGTGAAAGAAGAAAATAAAGTATCCAGATTCACTAACATCCAGCATAAAATCATTGCAATAGTGTTAATTAGCACAAATAATGCAAGTTCAGTTATGGGTAATGCATTTAGACCATAAATGTGAAATACTAACATATGCATATTTTCCAGAACAGCCTTTTATGCATTCACCCTAATGAGAATAACCTTTTCTCAGGTAACCTACAGAACAGAAGTGCAGATCAATACTCTGAATGTAGAAACTATTTCAGGAACTATCAGAAGCTATCAATTGTCAACTAATTGGGAGATTGTTTTTCTAAGTGAATGGCTTTAAAATTCCAACTATTTGAATCACTGTAATCATTTTATTGGTCCTAGTCTCTAGAGAGATTTTAAACAAAGCCTGCAGTGATTGCTTGGTTATTTCAGCTCTGCCTAGTAATTTTCCAGTATATTAAAAGACATTCAGTGTTGACTGGTAGCAGAAAAATTGGGCATCTGCCTGATGGAACTGCTCATTTTCAATCAACATAATTACTCTGTATTAACACATCTGCTAGTAAAACAGTATCACATTTTCATTTTTTTGCTAATAATTAACTTGACGGGATCATCGCTATTCAACTTGAATACATATCAGAATCACTTCCATATTGTGAAAGTTGTGCTATGGCGAAATAAATGATTGTGTTGGAACTATTTAATGTCAGCTGTGTAACTCAATTGTATGATCTCCTGAAATAAAGCAAAACAAGTAAGTCTAATTCCTAGAATGTACAGAAATTTATATAATACTGAAAATATACAAATAAAATCAAGGGACATAAAATATTTTTCCCCAAGACCTCCAACACTGTTTCCTATTATGAACTATTCAATCAGTATAAAAGGCTTTCAAAACAATCTTCCTTGCTCATGGTTTTGACCACATTTTTCTCTTTCTCAAACCTCTAGGGCTGCCTGTCATCTTCTGTGTCCAATTTAAATTATCCTCACTGTTCCAGGGGCTTCCATCTGCCCTTGTTTACAATGCCTTGTTCAATGTCCTTTTCCCCATTGTCCATTCACTAGTTCAGACTGCAGTATAATTAATTGGAAGAATGATACACTGAGTCAGAAAGCACAGACCTTGAGCAAATTATATAACCTCCTTAAATTTCTGTTTCTCCCTGCCCCGTAGAAAAATAATTAAGGGCTGATAAACTATTTTTCACTACTGTATCTTTCTGTTATAACCACTCATCCTTTGATTACTTTCAAATCTACTGTACATGCCTCTTTGTTCCCAGTACTTAGTCAGATATACTAGAGACAATAAATCTGAGAGAGATTGGGAAGGTAGGTTTGAAGGTTATGGGGGAAAAATCTTTATTAAACAACTTTAACTCATTACTTCATTTAAGAAATGCCTACAAATATCTACTGAAGAAGGTAGGATACTCAAGACTCATCCTATTTCTACTGCTTATCAACTTAGATTATATTTTTGTTTTCTTTTGTATTGTATTTTCCCCTTGTTTTTCAACTTTACTCTCCCTCCTTTTATGTTTATATTTTTGTAATTATTGCTGAGATCAGGAAATCGCTCTCAATAATATTGTCTTCCACTCCAGGCCAGACCAGTGAGAGATGATAACTGACAAATGGAGTTAGAGGCCACCCTGGACCACCACTTCTCTAGAGCCCACAGAGAACCCCAGACGGGAGAAGACTAAGACCCTTAATGATTCTCCCTCCCAGGCACTTGTGGTTTATAATGTCACCATTGATTCCTGATCGATTTTATGCATGGAGGACATACAAATCAGTTATGCTTCATAAACAGAGAGAAAGGACCCTCGGTCCTCAGCCTTTGCTTTTCAATAGAGTTGTTTACGTTTGTTGTGTCCAATTCCTCTCCTCTTACTCTCATTTCACTTTATTCCAATTCCAAGAACTTTCTTTTAACATGGTCTGTAATGATTGCTACGTTGTTAGATATTAGAGGTAGTTTTCAGTCCTTTTCTTACTTGGAATATCAGGAACACTGGATCCAGTTGACCACCTCCTTTCCTTAGAAATCTTTGTTTCCTTGTTACTCAGAACATAATTACTGAATTTCTTCCCTTCTAACAGATAACTCCCATACTACTTGTTTTTCCCCCTCAATTTAATTTATTTTGTTATTATAACTCTTTAAAATTTATTTTATAAATATAGTTGACAAACAGTATTATTTTACTTTCAGTTGTACAAGATAGGGATTAGACATACACAGTTCCTGTTATTCTTCTTAGCTGGTTCTTTGCCATTTTCCATCTCTGAACATTGGAGTGCCTCAGTTCAGTTCATATGGCATTCTTTTTCTATCTTTACTTAGCCTCTCAGCCAGACTTGCAGCCTTAAATCCATCCACATATTAACAACTCCCAACTTAATTTTCATGTCCTAGACATCTCAGGGTTCATATCAAACTACTCTGAGAAATCTACTAGGTTCCTGCAACTTATCATGACCATTGCCAAATTCTTGATTTTTCCTGTAAATCACTTTCCATTTGATCTTTCCAATCTGACACATTATTAATCAATGGATTCAGATAATTCAATGGACTTCCTCATATCTGTGCTACCACTTTTCATTTATAAAATGAGTTTAAAATAATAGTCCCCTTGCTTATATATAGGAATATTGTAAGGATAAAATACAAGAATGTGAAGACTTTGAAAATTGTGATTGCTTTATAAATTTAAGTTATTTTTCATAAAGTTATCTCACTGAGGTTTTACCATGTATCAATAACTATTTATGATTAT
Source organism: Myotis lucifugus (assembly GCF_000147115.1). Lineage (NCBI taxonomy): Eukaryota > Metazoa > Chordata > Mammalia > Chiroptera > Vespertilionidae > Myotis > Myotis lucifugus. Next base: position 2,692,065 of record NW_005871195.1, read on the forward strand.
TTCAAAATTACAGATAATCTGGTATTTCCAATATTGAGAGGGAATTCAGGGCATTAAATTTTATATATGTATATTTTGCATACAGAGATGAGAACAAATGGGTAGTTTTAAACACAAAGCAAAAACGATGTGACATAATAGTGAATATTTTTGGAAAACGGAAATTCAGTTTCCTAATCACATGTAATGGGGGAATTTTCTTAGCACTGTGATAAGAGCAAGTGGTTCTTTGTTATCTGAAGCTAGTTTTCATTCCATAGTTATTTCTTTTCCTAAGTAATGAGTAACAAGAGCGCTTTCCCATCTGGCACTTTGTGGCTGAGAATAGCAGTAGCATAAGGTGAAATGTCAATGGTAAGAAACAGTGATTTAAGCCATTTGTAAAACATGATCACTGTCTCAAACCTTCGTGGTGCCATAATTTCCCAGAAAATATAATGCAAGTGAATTCAACTCCATGGTGCAGTGAAAGAATTTAAAGTCAGAAAAATGTTTTTGAGTCCTGGTTCCACCATAGACATATGTCACTCAACCACTTTGTTCTTTATTTTCCTTATTTATATTAAATAGAAACAGTAATAACTCCTATTTAGTACAGTTTGGAGAATCTAAAGCATGTGAAAGCCCTTTAAGTTTTAGTAAGCTATCCAGAAGTTAGTGGTCACTGCTATTCTGTAGCAGGGAGAATAACTAAAAAAAAAAATCATTTTCCCCTCAATGATAAATAAAAAATTCCTAAGTCGCATTGCACAGTCACCAGTGTTATCAAATATATCAGTGGTGTGGTAATGTTAATGAAGATGATCTTAAGGTTGTCTTGGTAATTTTAACAAAAGGATAGATGAAAAAATATTGTGAAAACAACTTTGCTGGTAAAATTACTAATTAGGTTTTAAGTTCATTTTTAGGCTCAAAGTCAAGTGAGGATTGAAGAAAAAAGAAACTGTAAGTGAGCAATTCTTAGGGCATCTGAACCTAAACATTCAAGATGGTAGAGAATTGTTATTCACTTAAAAGAAAGATAATTATTTCTTACAGAAAAGAGTCCAACAGAATAAGAAATTAATATGTTGACAGCTAAATAAAAAAGAAGAAGAAGAAGGAGGAGGAGGAGTTAACAGGGAGAATTTGTCTTCCTTTCTACTGGGTTTAAACCATTGGGGAGTTAGACATTGATAGAATCTGTGATCATTGCACGTGTTGGAAATAAGCCAGATAATTTCAAATTTTAACATGTTAAAAGAAGAAAATAAAAAACTGAGTTTTACAAAACAATGGCACTGCATTGAAAATTCTACATTTTAATTCTCTGGTAAGCAGCTAAGAATCCTTATATTCAAGATAGACTACATGGAAGGGAAAGAAGGACGTTAGAAGCTATCAGGAGAGAACCCTGGTGAGTAAAGGAGTGAAAATGTCTGGGAAGGAATGTGTCTTTCTTCCCTGACTTGGACTGCTCCGTGGTTGGGTGTGGGCTCTGTCATCACACTGTCTAGATTCCCATCCTGGCTTCCACATTTACATGGACTTGGGTGACTCATTAAACATAAATGGGGATACTAATAATACCTCCCTCACATGGTGGTTCTGACAAATACCTGAAGCAATAAAGAGCTCAAAACAGCACCTAGCACAAGATAAGCACATGATAAATTCCAGTTACCATTACTGTAACTACTACCATGATGTCAACTACTATAATAATAATCACCATTGTCATCATTACTACTGTTATTGGTCCTACATGTGGAATTTTGCTTCTTTGGAGGAAGTATGAGCAAGGGTAGAAAGCCAAAGCTTCTGCTATCTCTAAAAAAAGAAGAAAGGAAAAATCCATTTTGCAAAGCCTTTTAAAGTAGTCAAGACCATGAGTGTACTAATTCCAGTGTGAAGAGAGGCTGTGTTCCTCAACAAAGGGAATAAACACTTTCATTACATTAATTAATATCCCTTGGGATATTAAAACCAATATCCTTTGGGATATATGTGCTTATTCTAGAGGAAAAAAATCATTTTCATAGATGAGATACTTGGGGCTACCCATAGTAACTTTCAGCCATCAAAAAATTATTTTCTACTGCCTTGGGGCAGTCATTTAAGAACTAGATTCAAGGAGGAAAGTCCTCTTGGTTTAGGAGGCTGAGGCTCTTTTCATGGTAATAATGTGTCCTAATAGAATATTCGGGTTGAGGGAGTGACAAGTGGGAGAAAAATTTACAACTTTTAAGATCCCTTCCAATGCTGAGACATCATAAGTATTTGAAAGAGGATAATGGCTTAAAATTTGGGGTGAAAAATGATTCTGATAGGAAAACATAAGTAGTAATCATTTATTGAATCCTTTACATGGAACAGTAGATGCCTTGCTACCTGATAAACATAATCTCATTTAATTACTCCAGCAATCCTAGAAGATGGGTTTTACTCCCCTCATTTTACAGGTGAGGGAACTGAGGCATAATTTGGTGACATCTGTACAGAGGACTCAATAACTAGCAGAACTGAGAGCCTGAGCCAGGCTTCTCAAACTCCAAAGTCCTCACTTAGTCCACATTGCGACACTTCCGTGAGCCTCTCATCCATGCCAGCCTTGCTCTGGTTCTTGCCCTTTGTCTCAGGCAGCTCATTCAAGCCCCACATCACCACCACATGTCATAGGGGAAGAGGCTGAAGCCACACAGGATCTCCAGAAAGCATATTTTGCATTCATTATCAGCAACACAACAAAGGGTGCCTTACAGTTTTTTATTTTGGGGGCACGAGGAATGTCTTCCCTAAGTTACTGATTGAATGTGGCTCCCATCTCCTTTTATTTGGCAAAACTTCTGTTTGCCAAGGAAGCAGTAGCAGTAGCATATGGGGTGCAGTTAGACCACCCACCTTTGAAGCAAGATCAAGGGCTCAGCTGCTGGTGAATTTGGGAACTTTCTATTTTGGAGCCTCCATTTCCATATCTGAAAACAATGACCCCGAAGTGTTGACTTACGAAGATTAACTGAGTTAAGTCATGGTAAAGTATTAAAATAATGCCTGGACCATAATAAGCAGGCATAAACATTAACTATTGCTATTGTTATTGTTGACCCAGAATATGCTATTATATGTTTTCCCAACATGTGGTTCTTAGACCACTGTCTGAGAATCTCCCAGGGCAGCCCACCTCAAACATGCTAAATGTGCTAAAAAGAACATTCTGATTTAGTAGGTCTAGGGTGGGGCCTGAGATCTTACTTCTCTTACAAGCTCTTGGGTGATACCGATGCTGCTGGATCATCATATTTTGAGATATTAAGGATCTAAGATACCTTATCAACTGCAGATTCTGGGGCCCTGCCTCAGACTCCAGGGAGCAGGCCCAAGAGACTGAATGTTTAACTGGCTCTCAAAGAGCTTTGAAAACACACTAATGCTGGAGAAAGCCGTGAGCTAGGCTTCAGTCGGTTCTATTAACATCATTTGACAGTGCAATTCACTGGAGACACAGCCTGATCGAATTCCTGGTTCATCATCATGACTTCAGGGTAAAATGCTTTTGATGCTAAGACATCCTCACCCCTTTCTGTAACAGAGATAATGAGTCAATTTCCCAAACAGAGTAAGTAGATAATCTTTCTCAATTTACTAACATAATTCACTAAATATTAAGGAGCATTGGAAGAGGCATTCTTTTTGCAAGTTCAAATAAGCATATTTCTAGCACAAAAAATTAGGGACAAATATAGAATTTCATTCAACGTTAACGGCTTGCATTTGTTTCTATTTTATATTGATGTTTTCCCAGTTTCTTCAGTATATATTTTTTGCATATAGCACTACATTTTTTAAAGTTTCTTTTGGTTTAATTCTGGACAGTTTAAGCTTTAAAATGCAGTTTATTAAAAGATACCAGGGTATGAATCCAAGGGAGACACGGATAGTCAGTCTTTGAGTAGGATAGTGACCATGGCAGCTTATAGGGTGACCTAATACCCAAGTTTATTCAGGGCTGTGCCAGTTTAGCACTGAGATTCCCAAATTCTGGGGAAGACGCTCAGTCCCAAGCAAACAGATGCCATTGATTGCCTAGCAGAGACCTTGCTTGGAGTAGACTTTCTATCTAGCAATTAATGTGAGTCGATTCAATACTTCCTATACTTTGTCTTTCTCCGAATTGAATTGGCTCAGGTCAGATGTGTCTACTGCTGTCCCAATCAACTTTAGGCAAAGGACGAATTACACCCCTCAACCCCCAGCTGTTGAGGGCCCACCCCTGTGAAACAAAGACCAATTCCTAGAGAATACAGAGTATAGGCAATGACCTGTGTCTATTACAATCTCTCAGAAATTGTCTCTGATTACCTTGTAAACTCAATTTTCCTTTGCTTTGCTTTTCTAAATGCACCAGGGAGTCACAATCCACTAAAATCAGCTATGCCTCATTAGATCACAGCAGAGAGTTGGTTGTGATAGAAAATGATGAAAATGTAACTGACATTCATTAATACTTACTCTATGCAACAGATAGATAGATAGATAGATAGATAGATAGATAGATAGACTGACATAAAAAAATCCCACTGATGTGGCATTTATTGCATCATTTTATATATATATATATATATATATATATATATATATATATATATATGAGAGAGAGGAAGAGAGAGAGAAACATTGATGTGAGAGCAACACATCTAATGGTTGCCTCCTGCTTGCACCCCTACCAGGCTGGGGATTGAGCCTACAACACTTTGGTGCCTGGCCTGATGCTTTAGCCACTGAACCAAACCAGCCAGGGCAACATCATTTTACAGATAAGGTAACTAAAGCTTCCCTCAGTTTCAAAGACTAGAAATGTAATCAAGATTTTCTGGCTCTAAGCCAACTATCTTTCTTCAATATTCTTTCTGGCTTTTCCTCCCATCATCCCCTTTTCTCTCATTCGCCCTCTGCCTTTCTCTCTATATATGGTCATATGTATGTGATAGTCTTATAGATACTACCTTGTATATATTTACATAATACATTACTATAGAGGTAATTGTGCACTTTTACCAGTTAGGGTTTTCCATATTATGCTAAGAGAGTATAAACTAATTGGCTAAATTACATATTTAGGAAGCAAAAAACCTTTGACACTATAGATCAAACCCCCAAAATTTGATTCTACATCTTGTCCTGTTTTCCATCCATATTACTCTGTCATACTTTTGAGTGTTTCATTATCTGTTGGTTAACATAAAGAGAAGAACACTGACCTTGGTTTTATATCTGCAATAATAGTGATAGAATTTCTTCAGTGCCTTCTCTGAGCAAAATGTTTGCTAAGCACTTTATGTGTATTGCTCTCAAATAAAGAAACTTAGTCACAGGGACATCAAGCAGCTCCCCTAAACCCATTCATCAAAAAAAAGGGAGAAGAAGAAGGAAAAAAGGTGGGGGCAGAACCAGCAGTTGAATCTAGATACATCTTCCCCTAAACACTTTTTCTTCCCAGTTTGCAAAATTACTTCTTTGCAGTTGAATCAGGATTTGCTTACATATTCCATTAATCTAGGCTTGTTTAAACAATGGCATAATATTTTTCCATACGAGATAACTTTTCTTTGTTATGCTTTACTCATATTTATGGGTACAATTATAACCTTGGTTAAATTTTTATTATATCAATCTACTACCTACCTTGATATTTTTTTTCACCTTTATGTTCCTTAAATCAACTAATTCTTTAAAATTAAGCCATGCTCTAGTAATAATATCCATGAAATCATAGATGTGATGCACTTGTTATATAATTTCTAAAACACCTTAAAACAAATTTATAAATATTTTAGAATTTTGCTTACTACTAATGGCAAGGTCCAGATAGCCAAACATTATACAAAAGGGTAACTTTTGCATTACAGATTTTCTTTGTCAATTTTGCTAAGGGTAGTTTTCTTTTTTCCTAAAATATCATTTTGTACATTCACATAGTTTAAAGAAGGGAGTTTAGTAGACTCCTGGTATAGGGAAACATTACATTTGATGCTTTCATTTTTGACTCACTCTTTGCATATGTTTGAATCTATTTCCAGAAGAAGCAGATAAAGACAGCAAACTTTTTGTATGGGGTCAGATCCAGCCTCTACAGCTCCTTGTAGATTTTCTATTTTTTGATTATTACCAGGAAGCCCTCATGCCCACATAGCTGGAGTGGTTGTGCCATGTAGTTGAAGGTAGTTCCTTTTATGTGATACACTATACAGTATGATGCTTTTCATAAATCTGCTGATTCCCAAAGAGCTCAAGATGGGTTGTTTATGAACTCCAAGGACTACCTCTTCATCTTACACTCTTTGCTCACCCAGGGGGCATCCAGGCTGCGCTTTTTCCATATCTTGTCTTCTGATGGAATATTTCAAATTAGCAAATTCTGAATGTGGTAATCCCTTGTGGCCTTTGCCCTTGTCCACTTGAGTTGTATAAAATAACATCATATCAATTATATGTAACTTTACCATCCTCACTCTCTTTCCATTTACTAAGTCTGCTTTATATAAAAAAATCTTTTTTTTTAGTGGAGTCTAGGCTTCTTCCTTTGCTTCCGTTTTCAATTCCCCCTGAATGAATCAGGTCTCAGCTTGTGATCATTTGTTATCGGCTGCCGCTTCCTCTGGACCGCCCCTAGCAGCCTGCCAGAGCTCTGGGCTATATTGCATGATCTCTTTTAATTCCTTGGTGGAGGCTTGCTGGCCCTTTCTCTTTACCTTCCTGCCAGGTTTAATGCCTTTAGCCTGCCAGCTATGTTTTCTGAATTTTTCCAAAACAAGATAAAAAATCAAATCTCTAGCTCCCAATTCTCAGCGAGTAATCTTTTCAGATAATCCTTCACCATCATTTACTATCTGAATTCCTCATCTTCCAAGCTGCTCCCTCCATAAAAATCAACTCCATAAAACAATCAGAAATGTCTTCATCTTAATAAGAAAGTTCTTCTAGTTCTTCTAGTATCGGAGAGTGATGGGGATAAAAAACAGTGGAATATTAACCACGCAAGACTAGTTCATTGATAGCTGGCAAGCATCCATTTTTCCTGCAAACCAGCCTCCTTAGAGGGTAAAGGAAGATGGGAGATGCTGGGGTATGCAGAGTTGGCATATGGCAGTTCCAGATAAAGTTTCATCAAAAACAAATGCCAAAAACATCTAATATAGAGGATTGCTAGTGATGTCCTCCTTTACTGCTCTACGAAGAATACCTTCTCAAAATATGACATTCTGAGTCACACACACACACACACACACACACTATAATCTCCACTTATTTACATTGATTCTTGCCTGACTCACTCAGTAGCCTATTACCTAAGTTCTTGCCCTCCATCTCATTCCCTATGAATCCATCTTACATGTGGATGTCACAGTGACCCTCTTATTCTATAAATTTGACCATATTGATGTTCTGCCAAAACTCTTCCCCCTATGACCTGGAGCAGTGAGTACTTCTCAAAGAGTTTCAGCTGATTGGATATAGTGTTGCATGAAAAAGGGGAGTGGGCATAAATCGCACAGTCATGTTGACAGGAAGTTCATGATCACTAACCTAAAATAGTTCTTGATACCGCTGGGCCATCAGACCACATTACTACAGGCAATACTCCTAGACAACTGGTTCGTGTCATCTCTCATCTTGGATTAATGATACCTGTTTCATCCTCAATCTAAGCTTAAGATCTCATGAGAAAAAATAAAAGCAATCAAAAAAGAAATCCCTGTCTTCCATAACTATAGTACTCACCCACTTTCACCTATGCTCACATACCTCCCTCTCTTCTAAACCCACTCCAACATAAAATAAATGCCTTCACCACATCCTCTTGTTTGCTCAGAGATATTGTTCTTCTTCCTTCTACATCACAATATTTTTTTTAATCAACACAGGAACATGCTGCTATTTTCTTTTCACAACTACCATCGTTGTCATCACTACCACCATCATCAAAACTTCACTCTGTGGTAACCTAATCCCAAAATTGATGCCACTCTCTTGAATCATGTTCTTTACCACAAACATGCACTGACTATCTGGGGTGTGTAAGAATCTATGGTCTCTTTGGGACACATACATCAACATAAATTCTTGCCCATGGGAGTTAACTCTCTAGCAAACACAACATCACCTACTAACTCATTATTCAGAATTTATTTTTTACAGATTCATTGTTATAATTAATGTATTATACAATTAGTTACAGAGTACAATTCAATGTTTTTTAATGTATTCACAGAGTTCTGCAACCATCACCATAATCAGTGTTAGAAAAGTTTCATTATCCCTCCAAGCCCCACCCCTGGGAAACCACTGGTCTATTTTCTGTCTCTGTAGATTTTCCAGTTCTGAACATTCCTATATATCAAAGCCAAGACTGTGGACCTGTTCTTTCAACCTGTTCAACACCCGGAAACAATAGACGGTCTTTTGGGAGGTGAGGATAGCTAAGGGTAGAGTGTCCCCTCTTCCTAGTTCTCAGGCTGTCCCTTGGAATTCTGCTGTGGATGAATTGCCACCTGGTCCCACACTGCTGCTAGACATTGCACTCTGCTTCTACAACACAAGTGCACCATGCTCCTTTATATTCTATCCACTCCCCATACAACAACAGGTACTGCTCCCTGAGACCAGGATCAATATTCTGCCAAGTTCTGTTGCTTCCACATTTCCATTTCTTCATCATTATCCCCAAACCTCTTAAAACTCAGCCCAAGGTATACACAGCCAATACTTAGCTATAGGGTCCTATCCACAGTGCTATTAGTATGCAATGGATATATGTGACCTGCGTTGAGACACTTCAGAGGACTTAGAGTGACTCAACGCTGACCCAGACAGTCCCTTCATCTAAGCCAGATGGCAAATTGATCATTAAGCTCATTCTGATGGACTTGTTTTTTTCCCAAATTCATTATTGTAATTAATTATCTGCTCTCTGGCATTTTATAAATAAATACCATCCATTAAATAACATTTTCACTGCCAGCTCAGTGATAATTAATTATCACAGTGGTAACCTGTGGCACTAAAAGATTCTGAGATCATTTCAGAAAACAGAGAGTGAGAGAAAGTGAGAATGAGAGAATGAGAGACAGTAAAATAAATAGGTCAAATCATGCCCAGCACAGTTAAGGTATTTAAGGTCTGAGCATCATTTCTGCTATCTCCTGGAAACCCCATTCCACATACGTAAATACCCCATATAAACTCCTATTGGGGCTCCCACAGAACATCGGGTAAATCAACATACTTTAGAGTTGGCTGGATCTTTTCTAAGAAGCATGCCCCTATCCCCACCCTAAAGTCATAATGTGGCCCATGCTGGGCATTGCTCAGTAGAGGTAGAGCCAACTCATCTAATCCTCCAAGAACTAACACATCAGTCACCATCGTCCTGTTTACCATCCTGCACCAGAAAAAGAAGCAACCTCCCTTTCCCTGACCTAAGGCTTTTCAGACTAATTGGAAATCTTTTCTGAAATATATCACGGCAGAGACCTAAATGGGAAAACAAAATAAAGCAAACATGATACAATAACTTTTTTTCTGGGTTTGACATTACAATGGGGCCTTGACTTACGAGTGTCCCGACTAACGAGTTTTTTGAGATATGAGCCGTCTCGAGGGCAATTTTTTGCTTTGAGTTGCGAGCTAAAATTCCTGTTACGAGCCAGCTTCAGATACCCCACCGCTAGTTGGCGCAGTGAACGTCACAGTGAACGCCACATCAGCCCAGCATCACGTGTCTCACTCGTTCACTTTTTGATTTGACATATGAGTAGTTTGAGTTATGAGCTCCATCACGGAACGAATTAAACTCGTAAGTCAAGGCCCCACTGTACTTTTATTTTTATCACTTTAAGGTTATTAATTCCACAGCAGGTTAGTGCCCTCTTGGGTTCATGGTAGGCATTCAAGGCATCCCGGCTTGACTAAGAAGGCTAAGTGAAGACATGTGATCATGCCTGAATGAAATGTCTTTCCAACTAGGAAATGTTCCCCTGCTTTTCTCTGGGTTTAGCTTTGCTGTGGGAGCTTTACACAGCCTGCTTATTTGGTCCTAGGCACTAGGTCTCAATATATGCGGTTTCAGCTGGGAACTGGCACCTCCTTCATAGTGATAATGAAGTCACTGGAGAGTTACTGCTCAGAAGAATGGGCTGGTTTCTAAGCCTAGGCCAGTGATGGCAAACCTTTTGAGCTCAGCGTGTCAGCATTTTGAAAAACCCTAACTTAACTCTGGTGCCGTGTCACATATAGAAATTTTTTGATATTTGCAACCATATTAAAACAAAGATTTATATTTTTGATATTTATTTTTATATTTAAATGCCATTTAACAAAGAAAAATCAACCAAAAAAATGAGTTTGCGTGTCATTTCTGACACGCATGTCATAGGTTCGCCATCACTGGCCTAGGCCATCTCCCTCCCCAAAATCAGAAATGGAGAGGAGCAACAAAAAGGGGCTATCTTAGGGAATGCACGCTGAGGTAGAGCACCTCACAGAATTCACAGGAGACATGCCCAAGAAGAATATATAAATACATAAGAAGAAGTTTGCAGCTGGGGTTTTGAGACTCCCAAAATCCTGCTGTGTGATGTTAAGTGAACTCTAACTCCTAAAAAAGTAAGTCCCATTTCATCTTTTTGTTTTTGTGTCTTTAAATTCTTAAAATAGTTTTCTCATTTTGGAAATCTGTATTTTTTTACAAGTTTGCTGCCTCAAATTACTCAACATCATTAGCAATTTATACACAGCCACAATCCTCCACAACTATGTGCTTCTAAATGTATATTGTAAAACACATGCAAAGAGAATAAATCATTCTTAAAATAAAATTAACATTAATTTATTATAGCCAAATTCTTTTTTAAAAAATTATTTCAGATTTTTTTACAAGTTAAAAATCAGTATAAGATAAATATTTTTACAGAGGAAACAATGCCCTTTATGTATGAAATGTACTAGGAGGTAATCTCTTCACTTATATATAAAAAAGGCTATTACAAGTATCCTTTAAAATAGAAACCTTACTTTCTTTCCAAAGAAAAAGCATTGTAGAAATAATTTGAGAAAGAAAAATCATTTTCCTGATCAAGTTGGGATTTGTAGATAGCTCCTCTACTGCCCTCTAAAGTTCAAGAACAACATAACACCTCTGCCTTGAAGATAGCAATGTAAGCAGTTGAGATACCAGAATTATCCAGATCCCCAAAGAGATCAGACTCATTAGTTCCTGCTATCAATGCAGCTGTGGCCAGGCACATCTGCTTACCTGTGATGTCTACATTTAAGACATGACTCAATACAGAATAGAGAACGTAGAAGGTAGGCGATCGTGTCCCCAATGCCAGACTCATTAAACAGGTCCCTGTTATTCACATTTTAATACATGATCTAATCATATGTATTCAACGTTTTAGTTTTGAAAATAGTCAGTTCTTTTGGGATGTTCATAAGTGGTGTTTTTATGTTACCTATGTCATAATTATGACAGAAATATATTACAAGGAAAAAGTGAAGGACAGTATAGGTAATATTGGGAATGACTGCTAAGAAATAGTACGGAAAACTATGTTGCAGAAGCAGTCTATGCTGCTTCATGAGCTCTTTTTAATGATGCACATTGGAACAGAGTGAGAACTGGGGGCCTCGCATGCGGCCGGGGTTTTAGACCCTGAGGAGGGATAGAGCTGCTTCAGAGCAGGAAAGCAGATATGGACTGAAAGGAGGTCTTGAGGAACCATCTGGTAGAGGTGGAAAATGGGGAGAGATTCTCTCTCAATTGCTCTCTACATTGGGGTGGGGGAGGGAGTATAGAAAAATGACAGGAATGGAAGGCAGAAAAATGGGAAAGCAAGAAATCAGGGAAGAAGATAAAATACCGAGCATTTACTACACTCCTATTTTATACCAAGTATTTTCATTTGTTCACATAAATGTTTAAGTGTTATCTCTATTTTAACAGATGGGCAAATTGAACTTCAGAAAAAAATTACATACTTTGGTCTAATTATACAAGTGGTAAGTGGCACAACCATATGCAGGAAGGAAAGGCAACTGTACCAGATATTGATCCAGCACCTCCCCCCCCCCCCCCCCGCCAACCCACCCTCACACACACACCCGTTAAGAATCTCTGGGGGGCAGGACCCAGAAATCTGCTTCTTAGCAAGCTCTGCAGGGGATTCAGCTGCAGTTTGAGAACTAGGTTTGGCTAAGTCCTTTAATTTGTCTGTTTAGCATACTTTCACTGTCGGATGCATTTCAGAAGCCCTGCTTTAAGTATTAGGAGAATTATTATTATTTTTTTTACCATAGATACACTTTTTATAAAGTTCTTTTCCTCTGTAGCAAGGTATAGCAGTTCAAATTCATTGACATTTGCAGTAGACTACCAATTCTTAGTGTCCTAGTAGGTTTGATTCCCTAACTCTGGGTGGAATAAGGGAATGGGGCAAGTTAGAGAAGGTAGAGAATTCGGGAGGAATAATGAGCACATTACTAGTGATCCTTATTTTTACATTTCCATTCTAGAAAGTGAGAATTTTATATTTTGTCATGATTATATAAATGGAGCTGGATGACTTGCCTTAAATTTTCATCTTGTGCTCAAAAGCCAGACTCAGCTAATATTTTTATGGACTAGTTTCTATGGATTGTAGAAGTAGGAATAAGACAGTAACATTCAGGCCACCAAACTTGCTTTGTACACAAGGGCTTTACAACCACCATTTAACTTCCATCCCACATAATATTCTTGAAAAAAACATATTATTTCCATTTCACAGATGCGGACATAGGATCCTCCAGGTAATTGCTCAGCTGTGGATGAGATTCAAACAGAATTCCTTCTGTCCCTGGATTTAACATTAAAATGGGAGAAGCCCATGGTATCCTTATGATGGCAAACATGTATCATACTTGACTTTATATCCCTAACAATACTAGTAAAAAGTCAGGAAGGTCATAATATATTTATTTAGAAAACATGTTATATTTAATTCTGTTTGCTGCTTTAGAGAAAGGACACAAGAAACAAACATTTCACGAACCAAAATGTATTCACATTTCTTTTGTATGCATCTACTTTCTACTTTGCATCATCATAAGAATGACAATGTTCTATGTGACAGAGGTGCCTCTAACTTGACCAAAACTTCATGAACCCTCTCCCATAATATAGAGTTGCTGCAGGCAGTGGCAGTCCAGTTAGGGACTACACTTCCCAGCCATCCTTGCTTGCACACAGGGCCTTATGACTAGTTCTTGCTAATGGAATGAGATTAGAAGTAATCAGTATCATGTCTTAGATGAGGTAAATGAGAAGTAAGTATGCTTTCTTCACCTTCTATTTTCCTATCCACTGAATTCAGAGTACTCTGAAGTCCTAGGAGATGCTAAAGCAACAAGGTGAATGGAACCTGGATTTCTGAACCAAGAGAGAAAAGTCTCCAGTCCACCAGGAATGCTCACATTAAACAGTGACATGAGTGAGAAAACCAATTGAAATTTGGAATTTTGTATATTACTGCAACTATCAATATTGAAATAAATGTATTTTATTTCCTCTCTTAGATGATAACTTATTGAAGAAAATGTCTATGTTTGGAAAAATATGGATTATTGAGTTTCATGAGCTGTGTTCTTTGCATATACATTTTGAGGAGCCTCCTGGGTCGTTCCTCCCTCTTTGCTTCTCTACAAGGAGAATATTAATTACAGTGAGTGAATATTAATCAGACAGGTCTGGATCTAATCATAGGCTCTTCCATTACTAGATGGGTGCTTATAGGCAAACTGGTGACTTTTCTCCTCTTCTGCAAAATAAGCATTAAAAAAACCTTGTAGTCGCACTAGCCAGTTTGTCTCGGTGGATAGAGTGTTGGCCTGTTGACTGATGGGTCCCAGGTTCCATTCCAGTCAAGGGCACATGCCTGGGTTGTGGGCTCAATCCCCAGTGGGGGGCGTACAGGAGGCAGCCAATCAATGATTCTTTCTCATCATTGATGTTTCTATCTCTCTCTCCCTCTTCCTTGTTCTCTGAAATCAATAAAAATATATTTAAAAAATAAAATAAAATAAAAAACCTTGTAGTCTAGGTTCATCATGAAAATCAAAATTCATATGCTAATGCCTTTTATAGGTCAGCAGTTGGTAGTATATGTTTAACAATATTCACTGCAACTTCTCAGGGGAGAATTATACTTTACTGCCCCTTATCACTGGGACTTGCTCTGTTCAATGATGTGTAAGTGGAAAAGATGTGTCACTTGTGAGTTGAAGTCTGATCTCTTCTCTTTCTGGCATGATGACTGGCAATATTCTAACTAGAAATTGCTTCATACCTGTGGATCCTGAAATGAAGATGACATACAGCAAAGCCACAGGTGCACTACATGAAACAAAGGACAAACTTTTATTGCTGTTAAGAAACAGGGACTTGGGGTCCATTCGTTACTGCAGCATAATCCAGCTTTTATGACAAATGCATCAAGTATATATTTCTCAGTCAGAGAATACGGGAAATTAAATTATCTCACTCTCCACCAAGAATTGGAATGTCTAGCCCTTTCTTTCCCTGTCCCTCTTTCTAGCCTCCTGTGAAGGGCCACTAATAGAAACCATGTAGGTCCACCCCACTCCATTTTCAGAAGAGATTGTGAGATTTACAGAGAATGAAGTATTTTCTGATGGTAGTTGAAAACAGTTAAAAAGAAAAAACTGAAGGTGAGATCTGATTTCCATGCTGATCTCTGGAAGTTCACATTTAATAAACAGAAATCAGGGCTTTACAGAAATTCAATTGACACCATTTTATTAGACTATCTAACTTTGGTGAGCACAAACAAAAGTTTGGATAAGAGCTTCTTACTTTATAGTGAGGCAAAGTCAGTATCTGGAAAGGTCATATAGGGAATAATACAGGAAACTCAGATTCTTAATGAGGCTGTGGAGTAGCAGAACTTGATAGAAAGCTGACATCTTGGTAGAATAATTCCAAATTTCTCAGACAATTGTCAGAAGCCTGTGGTAAAAACATTGCCTTTAATTACCTTCTTTCACAAATTATATTGATAAGAAATATTTAGCTGAACTTCTACTTAAAATCAGGCAAGATGATAAAAAGTGAGGGATTAAGAATTTTGTCAGTCAATCACCCTAACTTTCCCATTATCATTATTTTTGGGGTGGGGGAGGGGAACTCCCACAGTACAATGTGCTGCCCCACACTCCTATTAACTCTGTCCATAGGTGGAAAAACTAATGTGTTCATGCTGATTTCACTATAATCACAGAGAAAGAAGACAAATTCATTGAACTCCACGTATTCGGACAATGCATGCCGCAGGCTATGTCCTTACTTCCTGGGACATTCTTTGTAAAACCAAAGAGTTATTTTAAAACTATATGTTGTGTAAGTCCCTCTACCCTCCTTCCCACCATTTCTAAGATTCCTTAAAAAGAATCCCTTTTCTCAGTAGCATCATCTACAATGACTACACCTGGGTCAGGTCAGGGTGAAGAAAGGGGCTGGACAGGAAAGGGGCCAGAGCCTTTGTGTGAGGAGGAAGGAAGCTGCCTTCCTTTAGTTCCAGTTTTCCTTTCACACTGTATTGTAACATTTTTATTAGAGGCTTAACTGACACCATACCAATCTATTTTATCTAAAAATATCATTAAAACGCATGCTCTAGAGAAGGCATGCATCTCTATTTTTATTTAATGTGCTTCATAATTTGCTAAGTGTTTACACATTAGAACTGCACATTGCCCTCAAGCAACCCTGCATTCATTTGATCCTTATCCTCATCTTTCAGATGAAAGGAAGCTTCGAGGAGACAGTGCAGAAATGATGTGAAACCCAGCCATGGTGCCCACATGGAAAATGCTGTCATCTACCTATGGAACCAACACTGAGAGCTCCGGTTTCAACACCATTAACTGCCGATTTCTAACAAATGCAAGGTACAGGTCAAAGTGGTGCTCAAAACCTTGATTTCACTAATTTTCCAACAAGCAAGCATATATTTAATGCTGACCACCTTTGGTACATTTTTCAAAGACACTTTTTTTGGTGATGTAAAACAAGATCTTAGTTCTTTAGGGCTTACAAATACTGTGGGGCCTTCCTTGAGATACAAATATATCTATATTGCAGCTGCATAGATGAATGCTTTGTGAAATTCTGATAGTATAGCTAAGGAACTATTAATCACCATTTCACTGGGGATTTCTGATTATGGCATGTAAAAATTATGGTCATATTTTTACTCACTTGTAGAAGATTAAAAATCTAGGTGGTGCAGCCATGCTATTTCATTTTTAATTTCCACAAACCTCGCTTTAAAAATCTATAAGCCATTTTATCATGAAAAATCATCTTTCACTTCAATGCTATGCTATTCAATTCTCATTCCTGAAGAGTTTTCTCACAGACTAGTTTTCTGTAAAAGAAAAACACATATTCTCAGTAATTTTCACATGAAGACCCAGGGTCCTGTCTTCCAGATTAAAGGAGTTTGGTCCAAATTGGGTACTTAGTAAATAAATATCCCCAGCCCAATAGCAAAAAGAAGAGTACACTCCAGATATTTCTCTCCTCATTTGAGAGTCAACTACATACCCTATTTTTCCATGTATAAGACACCCCCCATTTTCCAACCCCAAATTAAGAAATCAATATTTTAAACATTTTGCTGGTTTTCCTCTTAAGGCCTTCGTATTTATTTATTTATTTATTTATTTATTTATTTATTTATTTATTTTTGCATCTTAAGGAGTTGTTCTTCCTGTTTCCTTTACTGTCTGATTTTACACTCAGTGGGAGGAGGTCCAAATTGCCTCTCTGCAGCTCTATTTCCATGCTCTTTTGCATAGCTGATTACATTCAGGTTGAATTTTGCAGAGTAAGACAATCACTTACAGTATTTATCTTTTAATTTTTTGACAGCTTTATGGGCTCAGAATGTTCTGGTCCTTGTTGCATCTGTGCACTCTTCATATCCACCTCCAATTATGGCATCAGCTGACCAGTAACAATAAGGCTCGTGATTGAAGAAAGCCTGATTGACAAGGTATGGGCAGCTATGCACCTGCGTGGCTCCCTCCTCAACTGACTTCCGTGTATAAGACGCCCCTTGATTTTCAGTCTAACAATTTTAGAAAAAAATAGTGTCTTATACACGGAAAAATATGGTACATTCTGTTTTTACAGAAGTAAAACCAGAAGAAAAGTATTATTTGTTATGCAACCATCCATCCATCCATCCATTATCTATCATCCATTATCTATCATCTATCTATCATCTTTCTGAGTTTTTGTAACATTGTTGAAAGTAGAATTTATTAATGTTATGTTAAAGAATAAGATTGAAACACAGAGACGAGTTTGTATCTCCTATGTGTTAGAACCTGAAAAGCCTGCAGGTCAAACTTAAGTTGTCAACCCGACACTCTGATATTCCCGTGTTTTCCACTAGGCTCCAGCGCCTAGTACGTGCGTTTGTCCCACTCTCTGAGTGGGATCTGTCCCTGGAGTGCAGGGCTTTGTATTATTCCTCCTGGTGCTCTTCCCCACACCCCAACACCCTTCAACAAAGCAGGGAGGACTCTGCAGCAGGCACTGCTCGGGGTTCTGAGGAGCAACAGCGACTGTACCCAGTCCCTGACTCCCAGGGGTGTCCCAGCCCTGTTTCTTACTGGAAATATTTGTTACATAAATTCTGTTTTTAATATCTTTATTGATTTCAGAAAGGAAGGGATAGGGAGAGAGAGATAGAAACATAAATGCTGAGAGAGAATCATTGATTGGTTGCCTTCTGCACATCCCCCACTGGGGATTGAGCCTACAACCCAGGCATGTGACCTTGACCAGGAATTGAACCTGGGACCCTTTGGTCTGCAGGTTGATGCTCTATCCACTAAGCCAAACCAGCTAGGGATGTTGCATGAATTAAAAATAAATAAATAAATAAATAAATAAATAAACAAACAAACAAATAAATAAATAAAGCCTAGTGCTTCAGCTCTGATCTATGGTGAAGATATAATGAATGAGAGCCCTATACTTTATTTTGACCATTTTCCTAGAGCCAATTATTCTTCAGTTTGTCTATTTGGGTTCTTTTTCTTTTCCAGACAATTATCTTAACTAAACTTTCTCCAGCTCCCTAGAGCAACTTTGCATTGCCAAGCCATTCCTCAGGATGCTGCCTGTCACCCCTAACTTAAGTGTCTAAAGCAAACCTAATGAGCTCATTTTACAGTCTCTCCTCTAGGACTTGATGAAAATATTAAATCCAGCCACTAAGACTGAATCCCACTGAATACCACAGACTTTTCTTACATTCTAAAGTTAAAAATAGCCACTCTCTGGGTAGAACATCCCAGTCGACAGTATTCCATCCAATCCCTGTATTCAGAGGACTGTGATTTCACAGGTGACTGATGCATGTCACAGGGCAAACCAGCAGCCTTGCTGTGGACTAAGGTGGGCACTGATATGGCTTTATTTGACACTCAAAACCTGCTCACTTGTGCTAAGAAGAGGAGGCTGTGCTATTTGAAAAGTCATTCTATTAGTTCTCACCAGCTTCTATAAAACATATTAGTAAATGTGTGTTGTACTTAATTCCCTATACTATGGTGTGTACAAAAAGTGTACACCCCACTGGGGCTCATTCTCTGGACTCCAAGCCAGTCTCACATGTTCCCCAAGTGTCACAATCACAAGTGGAGAATTTTAGCCCAAAGAATACAAGACTGGAGGTATTTTCCTGTGCAATTCATTATAATCTTCGTTCACATTTTCTTTCTTTATTTTTCCCTTTGGGGGATGTTATTATAAAACAAACCCATTTAACCAAACCTGTCCTTAATGTTCCTAGCCTTTTGGAATCAATCTGACAACTTATCCTCATACCTCTCAACACATATCCTATTATTATTTCTGAGAAAAACCTCTGCACTCTCCTTTTTTGTAGGTGGAGTTTGATTTCTTTTTTTCTTTTATAGTTACTTCTTTGACGTGTCTTGTTTCTTTCATCCTGTATTCTGGTTAATTTTCTATTTTTGAAACATTTTAAATTAACACTGACAGACTCAGGGTCCTAGGTTGTTTTCACTGTTTGTTTATTCATTTGGTCCTTTGTTATTGTTGATGGAGCACTTATCTCAATGGAGAGTCTATGTCCTCTTTCTGCCTAGGACTTGAGGCTTCTGAAATCCGCAAGGCTGTTCTCTTCTTGATGTGTCTCAATCTGGCACATGTCACTTTGCTTAACCATCCCAGCTGAAATCTGAATAACTACTTCCTGTTTGCAGCTACGTAATAAATCAGGGGGATGAAGGCAGTTTCTTTTGTGCCTAAAAGCACAATTTTCTGAGAAATTGTGCTTTTTAGTATAGAGAATCTTCTGTTTTATTACCACAAAATCTATATTGTGTGGAAAAACAATTATCTATAATATAGTAAGGTTCTCCTTAATAGGGGGAAATTAAAAAAGCAAAACAAAACAAAACCATGTCCAAGATTTAGCAAGAAAATAATATTTTCCAAGTGGCTGAAGGAGTGAGCATAAAAAATCAGGTGGCTCCCCATGGCTACCCTTCAGATTCCAAATGCCACAGTTATTTTGGTCCCATGGACACTGCTTTCCTCTTAAAACCTTGACATGGGAAATGACTTTTAAGTTGGTCATCTCTCATTCCCTCTTAGAATAGGAATGACCAAGGGAAAGCAATGAGGTTAATTATATAACTAATTATATAACACACTTATACTACATTGATAGGTGGGTCTCCCATGGAAAGCTGTATAGGTTGTACACCCGCAGCCTCACTGGGGTGTGTGTTAGGGAGGGGCAGTCATCTTACTGACCCTCCAGCAGGTACCACACATAAGCTATACAATTGTACTCAGCTGCTTCTAGAGTTCCTAAACTCATTAAGTCTTCCCCACCTGACTAGCTAACGTTCAACAGACCCTACAGAAATGCCTCCCCCATGAACATGGGGTTAGCACTGAGGACTCATTTCAATGGCCACTTTCTCTTAAAGGTCTTTGCTGACCCAATCCTGGCACATACAACAGAGTAAAACTGACCTCCTTCTTCTCCACCCTCCCATTGTTCCTTCCACAAACTGCTCTCAGCACAACTGTGACTCTTCACCCTGCTGATTCCTTTACTCACCTGTTCCCTCCTCCCGCCTGCAACCTGCTTATGGACAAGAACTCTTCAGATTCATCTTTGCATAAATAGCTCCCGCATAGGGTCTGGCCCTGAGTAAGTAAGGATTTAATAAATATTTCATGAATAAATAAATAATAAGGTGTGGAGAGATTTTCTAGTGCAGTGGTTCTCAACCTTCCTAATGCCGCGACCCTTTAATACAGTTGCTCATGTTGTGGTGACCCCCAATTTCACTGTTACAAATTGAACATAATTAAAGCATAGTGATTAATCAAAAAAACAATATGTAATTTATATGTGTTTTCCGATGGTCTTAGGTGACCCCTGTGAAAGAGTTGTTGGACCCCAAAGGGGTGGCGACCCACAGGTTCAGAACCACTGTTCTAGTGGGTGGCAATCTGCAAGATTTACTGACATCATCAAACATTCACTTCAGGGCAAGTAAAGAAGAATTTAAGGCAGTCTTCCTTGTCTTAGCACACAGTAATTAGCAAGGAGGCAGTTCTCAGCTATAAAATCTTTACAGTTAGCAAAACACCCCCATCAGCAATGATGCTTAAACATTATAGATAAATACTGCAACAGTAAGCTTTGTGGCAGAGCAAATAAACGTGTTCGCAAGTAACATAATTACACCATTGTGTTTTTTAAAATGATTAAATGCTCACTCTTACTTCCTTTAAACCATTGTTACTCCACACTGCCTAATGTTCAACATTATTTTTTAAAATATATTTTTATTGATTTCAGAGAGAAAGGGAGAGGGAGAGAGAGATAGGAGCATTAATGATGAGAGAGAATCATTGATCGGCTGCCTCCTGCACACCCCCCATGGGAGATAGAACCTACAACCTGGGCAAGTGCCCTGACGGAGAATGAACCGTGACCTCCTGGTTCATAGGTCAATGTTCAACCACTGACCCATACTGGCTGGGATAATGTCCAACATTCCTAATAAGGCCCAGAATGCTACCTATAGGCTGGCTCTAGGCCAGCCGTGGGCAAACTACGGCCCGCAGGCCGGATCCGCCCGTTTGAAATAAATAAAACTAAAAAAAAAAAAGACCATACCCTTTTATGTAATGATGTTTACTTTGAATTTATATTAGTTCACACAAACACTCCATCCATGCTTTTGTTCTGGCCCTCCGGTCCAGTTTAAGAACCCATTGTGGCCCTAGAGTCAAAACGTTTGCCCACCCCTGCTCTAGTCTATCTAAGTTTATCTCCTTCCAGGCCCTCCCACACCCAAGTATGTCACACCATACAGGTTCCCTATATTCACACACTTTGCAGCTTGAAATTGCAACTTGCAATTGCCCAATGCAATTCCTTACATCAGCTCTGAAGTTCATGCTCTGGTAGATTGTTACCTCAGCCAAAAGTGTCCTTTCTACTCTTGTAGGACATTGAGCTGTTACTTGTCATTTTAAGCTCAGTGTAAAAGGCACATCAGGTCCTCCATGAAACCCTTTCTCCCAACCTCAGCAGCATCATGGGCTCCTTGCCATCAGCTTTTGTAGTCCTTGCTGCAAAACCCCACGGTGTCCATCACAATCCTTAATGCCTCATTTTCCATCTATCTTTCACCCCTTTTTGAAAGCAAAGGTTGACTCTTAATTATTCCTAAATCCCCAGTATCTAAGACAAATAGTGATGGCAGTCACATAATAGGCACTTAACCACTGTGTGATGAGGAAGAAAAGAAGGGTAAGTCTGGTTCAGGCCTGCTCTCAACCCTAGTTTTTGTTGTTGGTTTTAAATATATTTTTATAGATTTCAGAGAGGAAGAGAGAGAGAGAAACATCAATGATGAGAGAGAATCATTGATCGGCTGCCTCCTGCATGCGCCTCCCCCCGCCACTCCCCGGGGATGAGCCTGCAATCCAGGCGTGTCCCCTGACCAAAATAGAAATCATGACACTTCAGTCCGCAGGACAAGGCTCTATCCACTGAGCCAAAACGACTAGGGCCCAACCCCTAGTTTTGTGAAAAGTTCCCCTTGGAAAAAGCCCACTGCTGCCTTCCACAGCTGGGGCAGGCCAGGGGGAAGTTTTCACCTCATTGATTTTTCCTTGTGATACAGGGAGGAAACTCATGGAAAGAAATTCAGGAAAATCAGCCTATTTTCTCCGTGCCTGTGCCCCAGTCAGCCATCACAGGGCTGCTTTCTGGAAATGGAGCAGCAGAAGCGAGCTGCAGCTATTGACTTTTCTTTAGTTTTAATGAGCTTTCAGGCTTTTTGGTCATTACCAAGAATCTGCTGGACATTTCGGCAGTGGGAGGACCCCATGTGCACCTTCTTTTTTATGGTGAATTATTCAGCTCCTCACAATGGTGGCTGCGGGCTGCAGGCAGTGTGGAGGCCTGGGAGTACGCTTTGGGCATGAATGAGGACACAAACTTAATAATTCCACAATTCAAAAGCAACTTCCAAAATAAAAACTGAATAGCTACATTGAGAGATGCTCAGAACATAGACAATAAGAAGTAATGTATTTTAAGAGGTTTTAGTGTTTTATCTCTCTATTTCCCAAGATCACAGGAAATAGAATTCATCACAAAAATCATCATATATGTATCTTGTGTAATTATAGCTCTACCTAATTTATTGACTGAGTACTAAAAAAATATGAAGACTAATTAGAAAAATGTTTTCTAAAAACTCTGCTTTGACAAATACTTCTCAAAGTATCTAAAAAATAAAGACATTACTTCTCAAATATGTCAGCTGAACTCTCATTCTAGATATTCACCTTAAATTTACTCTCATTGTTTTCTATCCAATGTATTATTTATATATATATTTTCTATCTGGAAATAACTATTATTTTTTAATTTTTTTAAAATATATATTTTTTTGAATTCAGAGAGGAAGGGAGAGGGAGAAAGATATAGAAACATCAATGATGAGAGAGAATCCTTGATTGGCTGCCTCCTGCATGCCCCCTGCTGGGGATCAAGCCTGCAACCTGGGCACATGCCCTGATCAGAATGGAACCCAGGACCATTCAGTCCGCAGGCCGACACTCTCTCTACTGAGCCAAACTGGCTAGGGCTATTTTTTTATTTTATTTTTTTTAAGTTCTTTTCATGTTAGAATAGCTTTATCTAATCTAATAATAGACAAAGATTGAAATTGACCATACCTTCGCTACGCCTCCCATTGGCTAATCAGTGAGATATGCAAATTAACCGCCAACAAAGATGGCGGCTAATTTGCATACTGCAGGCAGATCCCGCTGCGCCGCCCCAGTGCGAGATCATGGCCTGCCGTGTCTTGGGTGGGGCGGGTGGGGCAAGGGGCAGCGTGATCCGTGAGAGGGCACAGGTTGGGCTGAGGGATCCTCCTTCCCTGACAATGCACACATTTTTGTGCACGGGCCTTCTAGTAGTTATATAAAATTGTGAAGATAGTAGGTATAGAAAATTCCCATATACACCCATACAATTTACCTGGTTATTATTAACATCTTACTTGGTTACAATAGTAATACATATCTATTAACTAAAGTCAGCACTTGATGAAATCTTTACTTCTTCTGTGAAATCCTTTCCATCCCAGTGCTCCATCCAGGACACCACATTAGATTTTGTCATGTCTATAAAGTTCCTCCTGGCTGTGACTGTTCCTCAGATTGTCTTTTATTTTGGTACCTTTCTGTTTTGAGAAGTAGAAGTCAGGTATTTTATACAATATCTCTTAACTGGGATTTGTTATATAGATTTTTTTGAATAGACAGGGGGTCATATAGTTTCCTTAGCAGGAGCATTGCAGAGGTAAAGTGCAATTTTTTATCTTATCTAGAATAATAAAAGCATAATATGCTAATTAGACTGGACATCCTTCTGGATATCCTTCCAGATGACCTGAACAAAGCCGGGGCTGCAATGGAAGCCCAGGTCCCAGGTGCCAGAGGGAAGCCGGTGCCGGCAGCTGGGGGAAAGAAGGCCTACTCTTGCACAAATTTCCTGCATAGGGCCTCTAGTATAATAGAAAGGGCACATAGTGTATCAACCTGATGTATCTCTGTTGACGCTAACCTTGATCACCTAGCTGAGGTAGAGTTTGTGAGGTTTCTTCACTGTGAATTTATTCTCCCCCCCACCCCTTTTCATACTGTGCTCTGTGGAAGGAAGTCACCATGTACAGCCCACACTTAAGGAATGAGAGTTATGGTCCATATCTGTGAGGGCAGAGAATCTACAAAATTTTTTTGGAATTTTTCTGCATAAAAATGTGTCTAATTTTTATTAACTTATGCAAGCACTTATTTAACTTAGCGTGGACTTATGGATATGTATTTTATAAATCCTGGCTGGTTTGGCTCAGTGGATAGAGTGTTGGCCTGTGGCCTAAAGGGTCATGGGTTTGATTCCGGTAAAGGGGAGGTACCTCAGTTGCAGGCTTGATCCCATCAGGGCACGTGTGGGAGGCAACCAATGGATGTGTATATCCCACATCCACATCGATGTTTCTCTCTGTCTTTCTCCTTCCCTTTCACTCTCTAAAAATCAATGGGAAAATTCCTTGGGTGACCATTAACAACAACAAAAAAAATAGCAAATTATTTTGTTGCTCAAATTATTTCAGGTTTGGCCATTGGAAGACAATTCAGTTGGCTTCTGTGTCTCGTTAGCATCATCTTAGGTATTTTGTTTTTAATTAACATTTGCTTACTTTCTGACATAATAAGATGATCCAGGCTCACATTGTATATGTTCTGCCTCTGTCTTAGAATCAACTATTCCTTGAAGGAGCCCTGGTTCCTTTTATTGAAAAATGATATTAATAACCAAAAACTAGGTGTACTTGTTGCTACATATGTAACATTACCTTTAGACTCTCTCAGCTCACAAAGCAAAGGATTATGTGCCTGTATATTCACCTGTGTATATCCATATTTACAGATATTTCTACATGTGCTTACCTCTACCTGTATTAAGTTGAACAGAAGTTCATACTGATATATCTGACTCTGATCCATTATCATATGGATTTATCTACCTTCCTCCCTTTGCTTATCTATAACCTCCCACTCAAAAGTGATAACATTGCTCTTCTATCCACCATCTACTTATACAATTGCTCAATTTCATATATATATGTAGGAATATCAGAACCATTATGCCACACCACCATGAGAAACAGCCCATTTATTTTTCAACTACATTTCATTACCAACTTTGGAATTTCTTGAACCTGAAAGGAATTGTGTGAGGAAAGAGGAGAGATGAATGTGACTGTTAAGACAAGTTAGATGAGGAAAAATGATAAATAAGGTCTATTTAAGGCAAGTATAGACCCAAAAACCTAATAGCAAACATGGAAGATGGTATTTTAACTAATGCCATTTTGATTAAATACATTTTGAGAGTAAGATAAAATCAATAAATCAGTCACAGAGGAATCAGGGATTAGGAAATATACAATGAACATAGGTATTGGTAGTGGGCAAATGAACTCATATCAGGAGAATACACATTCCAGATAGCAGAGAAAACAACAAAACAAAAATCATCCTAATGATCAGCTAAACAGAGGCACACTAAAATTAAGATGTAGAGCCAAAGTGTTGGGATCTCAGGATCCAAGGAAAGAAATAATGATATGGGGGCATAGGGTGTGATCAGTACTTTATCTCAGGGATTTTATGTAAATCCTGTGAGAAGAAATCTAAGTATGAATGAATTAAGCTGATAATAAATTAAATTAAACTTTGGGTGGTAGGCACGCAGTATAATATACAGATCTTGTAACATAGAAACCTACACCTGAAACCTGTATGTTCGTGTTGAACAAAATCACCCCATTAAATTTATTTTTTTTAAAAAGAAAAGAAATCAAGAGCATTTGGCTAAATGTAAGCATGGGATAATGTCCTTCAGCACCCAACACAAAGCTGTTCCCCAAGAAGCTGCTGAGGCTCCTAGTTCCTCATCTATAGCTCACAATAGATGTCCATACTCTTAGAGTTCTCATCAAATATTATAATTATTTGCTTATAAGTTTGTGAGCTAGTGCATGAAGTCTGTAAGGCCAAGAACCATGTCTAGGTTCCTTTTGATCATCAGCACTTGGCACTGTGCTTGGCAACAAGCAGTAACTAGGTACATGCTGAACAAACAGAACAAAAAGAAGGAGGCAATGCCAGACACTGAGGAGTTATGACAGAGATAAAAAACAACTCTACCTCCAGCGCTATATCAATGCCTTTCCAGCTGATTAAGAAGGTGGGCCCTTGGCATGATGATTTTTTCCAATGACTTTTTCAAAAACCTTTATTACTGCAATCATCGGTAATTCAGTAGTACATTTGCAGTGACTAAAATACATGATGAAAATAAATCATATTATGGCATTTCATTAATCCTATTATTCCACAGTCCTATTAACAAGTAGCTCACTAGCATCTTATATCTTTATTTTTCAAGAGGGTATAGCTAGGGGATTATATTATTAAGCATTTCAATTGCACTCTAATTTCTGTATGCATCCCTAATACATTTAACTGCATTACCCTTTTCTGCAGACAATTTCATCTTTGGAAATTGCTTTTGGTGATGCAAAGGACTGGACGGTAAAGATTCTGAGTTTGTCCTCTAAAGATGTAGCTAGATTTCTGTACTCAGAACACGGGCCACTTTTGTCACTGTGAGCTTGTATTCCCAACCTGTCCATAGAATGAGCTGAACTGTATAAACACTGAGATTTTGACACAGCCTTCCAGACTAGATAAAGAAAAAGATGACATCCCAAAGTTCTTTAATTGGGAACAAAAGTGAACTTTGATAGGTTTAGTGAGACTTTCCATTTCTTGGATCACTACAGTTTATTTTTCAAATACTTAATTTAACTTTTGCATAATCCTATATGAAATATTAGAGGATATAAAATACATGGAAAATGTTTTTGTTTTGTTTTTGAAAGATATTTTTAAAATATATTTTTATTGATTTCAGAGAGAAAGGGAGAGAGCTAGAGAGATAGAAACATCAATGATGGAGAGAATCACTGATTGGCTGCCTCCTGCACGTCCCCTACTGGGGAGGGGGGGAGATGGATCGAGCCCCAACCTGGGCATGTGCCCTTGGCCAGAATTGAACCTGGGACCCTGTAGTCTGCAAACCAACGCTCTATCCACAGAGCAAAACTTGCTAGGGCTGAAAACTATGTTTAATTTTATTTAAGTAGGCAATGCCCTTAACAGAGAACTTTTGAAGTATATCTATTCTGGTGAACTTACAGGCTTGGGTTGTAACATTGGGCTTCTGCCAGCTTAACTGTAAGAGGTGCATAGCATTAACTTGACTGTATTCCTTACTTGATGAAATAAATATTGAATAGCAGCAGAGATTTCCTCCAGAATGGGAATTTGATATGAGAGAAACCAGCTAATGCATCATATTTATTTACTTTACTTTTGCTTGCCTTCTCTCAACCCTACTCAATCCCCACCACAAAACACCCATATACTAGTAGGAAGACTTTGCTCTCTTAACAAGAGACTGAAAAGTACTTAAAGACAGTAAGGTTGATAGGCCTAACCAATGGACACAGACAACAGGGGGGTGAGGGCATGAGTGCGGGGGTACCGTGGGGATAAGGACACATATGTAATAACTTAATCAATAAAAAAATTTAAAAAAGAAAAGAAAAAAGACAGTAAGGCTGAACAAAAAGTTATGAATGTAGTTGGAAACAAGAGGATCATGAATCAGCCAATACTCGCATTATGACTCTCATTTAGGTGTGGGGAAGTACAGGACAGGAGTTGGCTGAAGGCGGTCACCTCTGCCTTGACTTTTCCAAACAAGTCTGAGCCCCTGGGTGTTTACTGGATGCTTAGTCTTCAGATGTCCTTGCTTAAAGGACACTGCAGACTCACGTGTCTTCTCAAGGCTGCTTAGCCTACTGATAGTATCTAATAGTTAATTTTAGTTCAAGCTGTTGTTACAATAAAAGCCTAAGGAGGCAGGCGAATGGGGCTGTTTGTTTCTCTAGCCAAGCAGTCCCTTAGCTTTCTCTTTTACAAAAACATGTGTCAGAGTAATCATTCATCCATCGCTCAGGGTCTGCTGGTCAGCCCCGGGATTTAGGAACTAGAATTTCTAACAGATAAATTCATTTGAAAAGTCATTCTGAAAAACCATTAAGAATTCAACAGGTGCCTATTTTCTGAAAAGCTCCTGGTGAGAAGATGTTTTTACTTAACCTAAAACATTTTAGCATAAATGTCAATTTACCATTTTAAGCTAATGATAATAGCCTTTATTGAGCTTCCCATGTCCTTTATGCTTTAAATATACATTTAGAATAAAGAAAAATTAGGGTGTGTGTTAGTATGTGTCTTACTGGGTGAGAAGTTTGCTCAACTTGGAATTTTAAGAACAAGCCTCTATGAAGAGGTACCAATTGAGTAGAGACCTAAGGTTACCCAGGAAAATGATTCAAAGCAGAAGAAGAGCAGGTGCAAAGGCCTGGGGATGAGGAGTGGGGAGGGGGAATCTTCTTATTACCCTAAGCCCCAATTTAAAGTAGAGTGAGGCTTATAAGATAAAAGAAAAGCATGACCATAGGCAGGACAGTTCAAATGCAGATGGCATATGCCAAGTGTGGCAGAGATTGGCAAGCTCTGGACCAATCATCTCTGTTCTTCCTCCTGGGTACACATCAAGACAAGACAACACATCTCAGGGATGCTTGCAGTCAGGGCTGGCCTTGGGAATAAACAGTGACCGTGGTCTCTGGTGGAAGTGACGGAAGCCAGGTCTGGACCATGAAAACTCCCCGGCATGATCCTCCAAGACTTTTCTCCTTTGGTAACTACTTTGCAGAGCCACAACATGAAAGGACACTTAACTGACACACACACAAAAAATAACTCTTTGGGTGCAGTAATCACAACCTTGATATCTCCAGGGCCTACTATAATGAGGCACATAGAAGCATCTCAGCAAATCATTCTTGAATTACCACAATCTTTCAGAAAATCCTGGCTTTAAAACTTGAGAGGGAAGGGGGCTACCAAGATTTACCAATTTAAAATTTTAGCAGAAAAGTGAGATTTTTGCAGAAAAAAATTTACCAGGAATTCACCAGTCAATAGAAACAATTTTCAAATCTGCAGTTGAAGGTATAGGCTAACGAAATGAAGTTAATATCAAAGAATATTCCTTGAATTAAATTTTTGGAATACCTTGTGTTATCCCCAAGGAATTACTACTTTTTTTTCCCCTTTTGGGTTATGACATGTCTTTGGCTAGCACATATACCAGAGCAAAATGTACACCTCTGCCCTTAGAACAGCTCAAGGACTTGCACTGTGCTGCACACACTGTCCTTTTTTTTGGGGGGGGGCAGCGGGGGGGTGGGGGGGGTTGGGGGTGGGGATTGGTTAATCCTTGCCCGAGGATATTTTCCACTGATTTTTATTTTATTTTTTTAATATATTTTATTGATTTTTTTACAGAGAGGAAGGGAGAGGAATAGAGAGTTAGAAACATCGAAGAAAGAGAAACATCTATCAGCTGCCTCCTGCACACCCCCTACTGGGGATGTGCCCACAACCAAGGTACATGCCCTTGACCGAAATAGAACCTGGGGCCTTTGAGTCCATAGGCCGATGCTCTGTCCACTGAGCCAAACCGGTTAGGGCTCCACTGATTTTTAGAGAGAGGAGAACGGAGGAGGAGAGACAGAGAGAAACATCTATATGAGAGAGACACATCAATTGATTGCCTCTTGCATGCTCCTGACCGGGGCCAGGGATCGAGCCTGCATCTGAGATATGTGACCTTGACAGGAATTGAAACTACAACCCTTCAGTCCACAGGCTGAACCGCTGAGCAAACCGGCTAGGCTGCACACACTTTTCTGTTAGTGTTACTTCCCTTTCGGATTTTCTCTTGTCCCCCTTTTCAGGATATGTTTTATTATAACTTACTTTTTTTCTCATAATTTATCTGACATTTCTATTGAACCAGATATATAAATAGCTACATTAATTAAATAAGCAACCAAATAAACCAATGGATTGGTGGATAAATAGGCAAAGTCATGATCAGCAGTGGGATACCCTGATTCATTTAACTGATTCATCTGGGGGTAACTAGTAACAGAAAGGCAACTGGGCGATATGTAAATTGTTAAGCCTCTGGATGGACACTATATTTTTCCACTTTTTAGTCTCTTGTTACAACCATTTGAAGGCACAGCCTAGGGGCACCAAATCCAGGTGTTTGGAGTTAGCTTCTCAGAAAAAACAACGGTGCCAATGAGCAATGGCAGACCTGAGTGGTGGGTGTGCTAGGAAAGTGAAGACAGCTCTGCCTCACAATGATGCGCAGGTGTTTCCTGCAATCCATTGTCTTTGCTGCTCGAGCAATAAAATCACTGTGCCCATCGGGGACTGGCTCACTTATTAGGCCACAGGATATTATAATCTTCTTTATTATAATATCATCCCCATATATCATTCCAAAGTTAAATATTATAGAAGCATTGATAATGATTCACAACTAATGGAACTATGTCATAACATCAATGATATACTCTAAAAATCAAACAAATCACTGGCCAAAAAACTGGAATAAAATCCATTTTCTCTTCATAGATATCTCAGGATTATATTTGTTTGACAAGTATATGAGATATAAGTTTTTTATAGAGTAAGAAATACTTTAGATGAAATTGAAAGACTCATATCTTTGAGGACAAAGAGGGGTTCTACAAACATACATACAGAGTGATGGAGCCATTTCATTTCCAGAAATCTTCTCACAACAACGAAAATAGTTATTTTGACATTGAACATTACAATGTATGCATAGACACTTTGATTTCAGAGTTGATCAATGTAACCATTACTTTAATAAGCTGATTTATCTCCCAAGTGATATGTTAGCCTGTTTCTCAACTTTCTCTCTCTCTCTCTCTCTCTCTCTCTCTCTCTCTCTCTCCAATGAATATTCACAAAACAGGCTTTTCCCTCAAAATTTTGGGAAACAAAGTATCCAGAAACACAAACAGTAAAATTAGGTAAAATTTACAACTTGGTACAATTTGAGATAATCAGAAATTCAAGTTCATATACAAAGTCCCAAATATTGGATTCCTTCATAAACACCAACACAAAGGAAGCAAACCAAAGAGCTACAGCAACTACAACAACAGCAAATAAAAACAACTAAACTGTTTTTAAGCACCAATCACCACACCACCAACGTTTCTAAAGGGATTTACGTCTTTGTGTTTATCTTGGAAACATATACTTCTATGATACCATCGAAAACTACTCGGACAAAATTTCACTTAACTTTTATCACCTTAACTTGAGGTATGTATGGGTGAAAGAACTGGTCTGGGGGTCAAAATACCTGGTTGTTCCTTTCTGAGATCTACCACTCATTAGCTTGACATCCAGCAACTTCATCTTAAAAAACCTCGCCGAGCCTTAGTTACTTAGTTATTTTAAAAGAGAGACACACATACCTCCTGAAAGCTGTTCGCCTTGCCAGAGAACGGGCTCCTTCATGGAATTACTTCTGCTGGGCAACCTGGACACAGACACAGTCCTTGGTATGCTCTCTGAGTCCAGTGACTTAAGATATTCAACCCGAACAGCAAAAAGGACCCCCTACCATGGAGGAGTGATGAAGACCAACACCCTTTCCATGGCTCAAAGGCAGAGCAGCGCCTGAGAAATGAATTTAACCGGGAGGCTGCCTTGCAGCTAGTTCTCCAGGAACAAGTCCTCCAGGGTCATCAAGAGACTCACCTGTTGCTGATCTGACCTGAGCTCCTATACATGTTCAAGAAGCGGCCAGAATTTAAAGGCAAAAGGCAACCAGCTCAGCGCACAAAGGGGCTATGAACTGGGATATGTTTTACTTATCTTTTACCAAACTGCCATGATCCTGCAGACTTGTAGTGTAATGTGTAGTTTCAACATATAAAAGGCAATGAACTCCACATTAAGTATTCACTAGACACACACACACACACACACACACACACACCACATTAACTAAGATTTTTGCTCCAGAAGGATTACATTTGACAAAACATACGGAATGGATATGAAATCTAATCAACACTTTTTGATTATTAAAAAGTATATGCAAATATAATGGATTGATTTATCTGCGATTTATAAGTTTACCATATTATTAAATCCTGGTTTAATGTATGGAAAATAAATCTAGGAAATAAAGAGTGTATCAGTGTTTCTTTTATTTCAAACTCAACTTATTATAAAAAATCCTATGCAAAAGGCCTATATGTCTTCATCTGAGCTGATTGTTTAGGCTTAGAATTTCACTTGAGATCTTGTCCAATGAAAACCTGTTAAAATCATGGAACCCAGATTAAAACTGTTGACTGTGCAGAGTTCAAATTATAGCATGACAGTGACACTGTCATATCTTTTAAATCATTCTCAGTGTGCACCATGATTTTTTTTGGCATATTTTTAACCCCTGTGTTCAAAGTTTTTGTACTACAGATCCAAGCAAGAAAAACACAAGGAAGACAGAAGGAATAATAGCATAAAATTTAGGTAAGACCTCTATCTCCAACTCCTGAAATTCTTATAATTTAATGTATCTTTGCCTTCTTTCATTCTTGCCACACAACCTCATATTCTCTTGCTTTCTCAGGATCTTAGAATTCTATAGTTAATTATGTGACTTTGTCACTACAATATTTAAGCATGAGAAATATTTAGTTTGACAATTGCCTTACTGCCTGAAATCCATTATCAGTGGACTAACTATTTATACTTATAATAGGGTAATATGCAAATTGGTTGGGATGCCAACATGTAATGACCAATCAGCAGGAGGGTGGGGCAGCAAACTATAAGCAGCAGAGAGCTATAGGAGGGCGGGGCAGTGAGCTACTTGTGCAGAGATTCGTGCACAGGGCCACTAGTAGAATATATTCTTAGATCCCGCTCATTTTAGTGTCCTTTCTCTCTCTCTCTCTCTCTCTCTCTCTCTCTCTCTCTCTCTCTCTCACACACACACACACACACACACACACACACTGTCTTAACTTTAGCACAACTTACAGTTTAAAAAGTCTTCTAACAAGTAACTTTGAATGACTGCACATGTCAGAAAAAAGGTTTATAAATTACATTTGGAAAGGAACATAGTCCTATACCCTTACATTTAACTGTCTCCTTAGTTTTACTTGAGTGAAAACAGTCAACATCACATCCACCATCTCATCATTCATGAACCTTATGTGCTAATTTCCCCCAAATTTCCCATTTAGGAAACCGGGGCGGGGGCGGGGGGGGGGGCACGGAAAGCAGTCTGCTGAAATGAGCAGGATGGTTTTGGTCCTCTCACAGGCCTTCAGCAATTCTTCCAGTCCTGGTTGTCAACGACCTTCTACTCTGCTTCAGTTAAGTGCTGTGATCTTCAAATTTCACATTTCAGAAATGCACAAATGTGCTTTTCTAGATGAGGCAGTCTATATACAATAGCATGTCAACCTATTGTTTATAAACATGTAGATTAAATAAGTTTAAATATTGCTGTTAACGCAGCCTAGCATTTGACCTGCACCTCCTTTATGTTAGGTTCAAATTTTCCCTTGCTGAAAATTTAAAAATAACCGTCTCTCTGTCTCTATACCTCTGTCTCTCTAGAATAGATACACAGATAGATGAGAACGAGGAATTATATATCTACCTATATCAATACGCTTATTTATGTAAATCTGTCTAACGTCACACACACTGTAGCCTAAGGCATATGGCTTGCTGAAATTTGTTATCTACCCAATTATCCCTGGATTCCCCAGACTAATGTTTAAAATTATGAGAGCATAAAGGAGACTTTTTATTTATGAAAATTATAACATCTGAGTAGCCCAAATCCCTTTACTATCAAAATGAAGCTGAAAACAGGGCACAGTCATCTCTATTTCAGGGTCATGTACATGCTCAAAATGGAAATAGAAAGCTGGAAATTAGCATGTTCTCCTAATTAACAGCCTGGTCTAGAATGACAAATTAGAGTGAGGGGGAGTTCTCTTTTTTTATTAAAAAAAATTAGTAAGCCAGACACAAAATAGTTTAGGTCTTACCTAAATGAATTAAAACGGCATAGCTATTACAAAAATTATCAAATACACTTATGCCATTGTCAGTCTTTTTTTGTAAGAATATACATATACCAGGATCTCCAGTGTGAATGGTAAGAATATTTTTTCAAAATTTACAACTGTTTTTTCTCAGATTGTCTGTTTAACTAAGACCACCTCTTAAATATTCCTGAGTCCATGGCACTCCTTCCTTCCTCCAAAACTTGGCCTATGAAGTTCTTATCTGCAATGCCATCACTTCTTTTCTCCAATGTTGTCTATTTCAGGAATCAATTATAAATTGCAAAATGTGAGTTTTACCTTTAATAAGGTAATTCATTTTTCCTACTAAACAGCTTGGAAAGCTGGAATAATTTAAACTAAAAGGTAAAAATCCCATTACATTTTGCACATAATGCAGGACTAACTGTAACCATTAGTTACCAAAAATTAGCATGTATTAGCAACTATGGAGACCCAAAGAGACTCTTGAGCATTCTAATATTTTGTAGGTACTGTACATCCATAGTGGTGGAATCTATATTTAACAGTTCTTCTGGATAAATCATTTTCTTCTAGCCGGTTTGGCTCTGTGGATAGAGTGTTGGCCTGTAGACTGAAAGGTCCCAGGTTCGATTCCGGTCAAGGGCATGTACCTTGGTTGCGGGCACATCCCCAGTAGGGGGTGTGCGGGAGGCAGCTGATAGATGTTTCTCTCTCATCGATGTTTCTAACTCTCTATCCCTCTCCCTTCCTCTCTGTAAAAAAATCAATAAAATGTATTTAAAAAAAAATACCACATGATCTCACTCTTTCGTGGATAATTAAGACCATTACAAACTTTTGAACAATAATAAATACAGTGGCAGAGCTGCCTCAAACTGATTGTCGAACTGCAGTGGGAAGGCCAGGGAGGGTTGGGGGACAGGAGGGAGGGGAGTAAGAGATCAACCGAAGGACTTGTATGCATCCATATAACCATAACTAATGGACATAAGACACTGGAGGGTAAGGGAGGGCAGGGGCTTGTCAAGGGTGGGGGGGGGGGGGAAAGGACACTTATGTAATACCCTTTGTAATACTTTTAGCGAAAAAAAATAAAAATAAAAAAAAATAAATCATTTTCTTATTGAAAGTGATATAACAATCCCATATATCAGTTGTCTCATTCGTAGGCATGAAATTAATGTGATCAGGAGAATTGGGTGATAAAATCCCAGTCCACTTGACTTAAATTTGGATTAAGTTGACTTTTAAAAAAAGTGTGCTGCTTCTATATTTCATTTAGTTAAAAAAATATTTTATTTGATGGGAAAGAAAATTAAGGCAAAATGTAAACTAAGCTATAACTTTATACCCATCATTTTTTTAAAAAATATATTTTATTGATTTTTTACAGAGAGGAAGGGAGAGAAATAGAGAGTTAGAAACATCGATGAGAGAGAAACATCGATCAGCTGCCTCCTGCACATCTCCTACTGGGGATGTGCCCACAACCCAGGTATATGCCCTTGACCGGAATCAAACCTGGGACCTTTCAGTCCACAGACCGACGCTCTATCCACTGAGCCAAACCGGTTTCGGCAATATACCCATCATTTTATTCAAGAAGTAGTCTTGCCCAGTATTTCCTGGCCTCAAATATGGCTCTTATACTCACATTCTCCTTAATGTTCCTTTCTCCAAGTATAGAACAGTCAGACCTGCTATCTCTTGTGGTGTCCATTGGAGGATGGTGAGAGTCATTCAAAACAAACACATACCTCATATAAACTATAGTTCCTTGAGATAAACATGCAAATAAAACTATAACCATACTCCTCAATCATCCCAATAAATCATGAATTATATAATAGAAGTTATTGTTATAATAAGAAACTTAATCTATTATATCTTATACTAAAAATATAAGGCATGAATGATGGATCCATCTACTTACTGGTCAATCTGAAAGCTTAGATGAGCTATTAATTATAAATTGTGTATTAAAATTGTTATTTTTTTCTTTATAGAAAATGTGCTAGAAGACAAGAATTTCTCCATGGCAGAACGGAAAGCCTTTTCTTTTATTTAGTGAGATATAATTGACATATAACATTTTATTCATTTCAGATGTACAATCTAATAGTTTGATGCATGGATGTCTTGTGAAATGATCACCAAGATACGCCTAATTAACATCCATCACCACATTTAGTTACAGATTTTTTTTTTCTTGTGATGACAACTTTTAAGTTCTACTCTCAGCACTTTTCTTTTTCTTTTCTTTATGTCAAGATTGTGAGTGATGGCAGGATTTGTCAGGGTGGTCATGGAGCAAGTCATCAGGGGAAATGGTCGTGCTGTAATTCCCCAGAGTGCTGAGATCAGATGAAATCATCCTGAATAAACAGAACTGACCGAGCTGTGCTTCAAATTTCATGCCGGCTGAGACTTAGTGTTTGCTAAGGCAGAAGGTCTATTAGCAACAGCTCTCAGCTCTTGATTTTTAGAAAAAGTAGTCAGTGAGTATTCCATAGAACAGCAACTGATCCTTAATTACTATGTATAAACCATGATCTGATCCTGAGCCTCTCAAACTTTAGAATGCATATCATCCAGTGTGTTTGCTCAAAACACCAATTTCCATGCCCCAAGCTCAAAGACTCTCACAATCTGGTTCTTCCCACTCAAAGATATGCAACTAAAACTCACTGTGGTGATGTGATCTACCCAGCAACACACACTGAACCTGTCTTTACCCAGCCTGGGACCAACATTGTTGTCATGGCAGACAGAATTGGGGACCTGTCTGAGCTGCTGGTCTAAATTAGGGGCCTTTATTTAGGGAGGATAATGTTTTCAAATATATTTAGAGAGGAAGGGAGAGGGAGAGAGAGATAGAAACATCAGTGATGAGAATTATTGATAGGCTGCCTCCTGCACACCCCCAGCTGAGGATTGAGCCCGCAACCTGGGCATGTGCCCTGACCTGGAATCGAACCATGACCTCCTGGTTCACAGGTCAATGCTCAACCACTGAACCACACCAGCCCAGCAAGGGAAGTTGATTTGCCTATAATTCACTTTGAGAGAAAGTTGAGATTAAAATGACTGTGGAGTCCCACATAGGACATCGTTAGGGGATATTTGCAACACTTATTTATTCCTTTTAAAAAGTCATAAACAACAGACCAAACTCGATTATTTTTTAATTAGTCTCAGTCTGGGAACATATATATGCATTTTAATCATTTGACTACATTTCCTGTTCATGTTCATCAAAATCAATGCACCCTTGTAATAATACAACCAATACACATCTTTAAATGTTTTCCAAAATACCAACTAATAAAAAAGGATATCCAAAAGTTTCATTTTAAAAATAGCTGTGCTCCAAACCTTTAAATGACCTGATTGATTCAGCTACAGGGTGACGATAATGGTAAAACCGACACCCACAGGGCATTGGGCTGTTTTCAAAGCGGTGTCATATCATGAATTCATTTGATCTTCACGTGGCCTGCAGAGCACTCAAAGTTTGGAGACACATGTTCTTGAACTATTTCTGTGATTGTTCTTTCATAGATGTCTTTCTCTCAGCCATTCATTTCATCCCACAAAATTATAATATTAAAGCAAAAAAAGGAGGTCAAACCAAGCTCAGAACTTGTCATCTCCTGTCCAGATCATTTTCTCTTCCTCAGGGTGGCAGGCTGGCACATTTCCGAGTTGATGCTGCATAAGAGACCTTTGTGATCGCCCCAGTAGACTAATGCCTTTACCTCTCCCCACAACTTGAAACTCAATATTAATTGTTTCTAGTTTTCTGCATGCGTCATGCTGTTTCATGATTAAGTCACTTTGCCTAGGGTCCCCTCTGCAGAGGACTCCTGGATTCCCTCTTTTCTGCCTGAAAAATCCTACTTTTCCACCTAAATTCTGCTTAAATGCCATATGTCCTTGGGGCCTTCCTTCTGCATACTTCAGCGATATTATTTGTTTATTGATCCAATTTCTCCAACTGTGAGTGCCCAGAAGGCAAATCATGTGCCTTATTCATCTTAGGATCTTCATGGTGTCTCCTAATTGCAGTGGGAGCTAAATAATCAATGGACATTTTGAAACATAGTACTTTACGATGACTATATTACTAACTAAACCTACTTGAATTTTATTGATAAGAATGCAACAGTCCAGCCACAGTGGTGGCTCAGTGGTTGAGCATCGATTTATGAACAGGAGGTCATGGTTCAATTCCCAGTCAGGGCACATGCCCGGGTTGCAGGCTGTATCCCCAGTGGGGAGTGTGTAGGAGGCAGCCAATCAATAATTCTCCCTCATCATTGATGTTTCTATCTTTCCCTCTTCCTTCCTCTCTTATATATATATAAAAGGTCCAGTGCACTCGGGGGGGGGGGGGTCCCTCAGCCCAGCCTGCACCCTCTTGCAGTCCGGGAGCCCTCGGACATCCTTAGTGCTTCTGCAGCGGCGGGAGAGGCTCCTGCCATCGCCACTGCACTCACCAGCTGTGAGCCCGGCTTCTGGCTAAGCAGCATTCCCCCCGTGGGAGTGCACTGACCACCAAGGGGAAGCTCCTGCATAGAGTGTCTTCCCCCTGGTGGTCAGTACATGTCATAACAACTGGTCTTTCTGTCCTTCAGTTGATTTGGATGTTAGCCTTTTATTATCCTATATAATAAATAGGAAATATGCAAATTGACCATCACTCCAACACACAAGATGGCTGCCCCAATGTGGTCAAATATAGCCACCCCCATGTGGACACAAGATAGCCACCACAAGATGGTCGACAGGGGAGGGCAGTTGGGGGAAACCAGGCCTACCTGGGAGGGCAGTTGGGGGCGACCAGGCCTGCAGAGGAGGTCAGTTAGGGGCAATCGGGCTGGCAGGGGAGGGAAGTTAGGGGCGACCAGGCCAGCATTTGGGGGGATCAGGCCTGCAGGGGAGGGCAGTTAGGAGTGACCAGGCCAGCAGGGAAGGGCAGTTAGGGGTGACCAGGCTGGCAAGGGAGGGAAGTTAGGGGTGACCGAGCCAGCAGGGGAGGGCAATTGGGGGGATCAGGCCTGCAGGGGAGGGCAGTTGGGGATGATTGGCCTGCAGGAGAAGACAGTTAGGGGTGACCAGACTAACAGGGGAAGGCAGTTAGGAGCAATCGGGCCAGCAGGGGAGCAGTTAAGCATTGATCAGGCTGGCAGGGGAGTGGTTAGGGGGTGATCAGGCTGGCAGGCAGAAGCGGTTAGGGTCAATCAGGCAGGCAGGCGAGTGGTTGGGAGTTAGCAGTCCTGGATTGTGAGAGGGATATTCAGTGGGATTGGACCTAAATGGGCAGTTGGACATCCCTCGAGGGGTCCCAGATTGGAGAGGGTGCAGGCTGGGCTGAGGGACACACACCCCAATGCACGAATTTCGTGCACCAGGCCTCTAGTATAGGATATAATCTTCTTAAGAATGCAACAAAAATTTTGTTAACAATTTGTAATTACTTTCTAACATTGGGGTAAATGTTCTTAAAGTGGTTTTCCTATAGCAAGGGTGGCTATTTTTTGTCCACATTCTCTCTTCAGTAAGCAGACAGCAGAGCAGTTACACAGACAGACAGAGCCAGCATGTCTTCAGATTCTGATTCTACCGCTTCTAGCCATGTGACCTTGGACAGGGCATTGAGCTCTCTAGACCTCACTTTGTTGTGTGTAAAATTAGGAAAATAACAGTACTTGCTAACAGAATTTTTATGGGGATTAAGTGAACAAATGCATGTAGAGTTTTTAAAACAATGTCTGCCACCTAGTGAGTTCTTATTACAAGCAATTTAATGGTAGGTAAATCTTCTAAAAGTATTAATTCCCTGTGATTAGAAGTATGCATACAAAGGAAACCTGGATGTATTTATTCCTGAATTCTCTACCCATGATCCAATGTGTTCTTTTAAATAGATTCAAAATTGTCACCAGCTTCTTTACCTCCATACTTTCACCAAATGCCCTACCCAGACAAAACAACCTAATTAAGCTTTCAAGTGAGCATTGTCTCATAAAAATATAATGCAAAGTTTACTCATAAATTTTAATATTCCAATTGCCACATTAAAAATGACGAACATATACAGGTGAAATGAATTTTAATAATATAATTCTCTAACCAAATATAATTAAATAATCTTTTCACATGCATTTGACAAAAAAATTATCATGGACATCACTGTGTATTACACCAACAGCAAATCTGAACTGGGATTAATCACGTTTCAACCACACACTAGCTGTACATAGCCACTGACCTGTGCATTAGACATCGTCTTCTTATGGCTAAGATGCCAGCCCATCTCTTAACATGTAGTTTTTAGATTTGTCACTGGGTGGTGCTAAAGCCAAATCCTGTTCTTGACTTAAGTAAAAGTTTTTAAAAGGATGCAGTTGAGTCTTAGAGTATAGTGTTCCTATGCTATGTTAATTCCAAATTCTATAAAGATAGTTATGATAAACAAATTGGATAGAAATCATCATAAGAAACCAGCAATATTAAAAATGGACCAAATCCCGATTCTCCTTGAATACTAGATTGGCTGAAGTTTGTCAGGCCCATTTTATGAGTGAGGCCAGGAGGTTTTAAAGTTTCTGAGGAACTACTTTCTATACTATGTTTAATTTCATCAAATAGGTTGTACCTAATGGAATCTCTTTGTATCCCTCTAAGCTCGTGGTGTTTAAGTCACCTGTTTAGTATGACAGTTTCTTGAGCCACATTTCTTTTTCAGTTAGAATCTTGAATGACACAACAGCATCTGAACACTATGATGGCTATCCTGGGTAGATGACACTTATTTTACTGGTTAAAAACTTGGATTAGGAACAATGCTATATTTTGACTTAAGGGTGTAGCCCTTAAAAATTACATGTGTTATTTTTTTAATCAATTACAGCATAAACAGTTTACAAGGGAACTGTTCCTTGAAGCAAATTTCTCACTCTATTCCTTTAACTAATTAAAAATTCTCTAGCCCTGACCAGTTTGGCTCAGTGGATAGAGCATCGGCCTGTGGAATGAAGGGTCCCAGGTTCGATTCTGGTTAAGGGCATGTACCTTGGTTTCCCAGTAGGGGGTGTGCAGGAGGCAGCTGATTGATGTTTCTAACTCTCTATCCCTCTCCCTTCCTCTCTGTAAAAAATCAATAAAATATATTTTTTTAAAAATTCTCTAAACCTCCATCTATTCTACTATGTTCTTTGCCTCTCAGCCCAAAGATACATAACTTAAGGTTCTAAGCTCACTGGAAATGGCATCATGCTTATGACATTACAGAGTCCCACACCTTTAATCAGGAATGGCCCCCTCTCCACCAGCCTTGAGGACTGCACTGTGACAGGCACTGCTACCCTGTCTTTCATTCCATAGTCCTTGTTCATACAACTCAGATTTGCTCAGGGTAGCCACGTGACTAATTAAATATTCATTTTCCCAGTGCCCATTGCAGCCAGGAATAGCCATCTGACATACTCTAGTCTTGGAGAAATAATAGAAAGTCAGCCAGGGGATTCTGGGAAATCTTTTTTTCTCTTTCTGAAGAAGAGAGCGGGTTGGCACCATTCTTTCTTCCTTCCCCCCACTTTGAACACAATACGCAGATGCAGCTGTGTGCCCACATGAGGCAGCATGCACGGGGGATAAAAACTATGAGCAGAGAAACAGAGATCCTAGTTCTCAGATAACATTGCCAAAACAAGTAAACTGGCCTGGCCGTGGTGGCTCAGTGGTTGAGCGTTGACCTATGAACCAGTAGGTCATGGT
This sequence comes from Myotis lucifugus, assembly GCF_000147115.1. NCBI lineage: Eukaryota > Metazoa > Chordata > Mammalia > Chiroptera > Vespertilionidae > Myotis > Myotis lucifugus. The sequence continues at coordinate 2,734,161 of NW_005871195.1, forward strand.
TCCATTTCCATTCAGGGCACATGCCTGGGTTGTGGACTCCATTCTGATCATGCAGCCAATCAATAATTCTCTCTCATCATCAATGTTTCTCTCTCTCTCTCTCTCTCTCTCCCTTCCTCTCTGAAATCAATAAAGATATATTTAAAATAAGCAAACACACAAGTAAACTACCTTCCTCTAAGTCTGTTATATAAGAAAACATGAGCTCATTAACTGAAGCCACTGTTATTTGAATAAACACTATGACTTGTAGCTAATAGATTCCTGCTATAAGACCTTCCCCACTTCTGACATCTCACCCTCATTTTCCTTCCCTCCAATCATCATGAACTTGCATGTCCTCCCATCAGAGCCCCATGTTGTCAGCTGGCTGATATCAGAGATTTTCCCTTATAGCTCAGTTTTCTGGAGTAGAGTTAGAAAAGTTAATCCCTGCTAATGGGCATATTTTATGTTATTGCCACATTACTAGGATTATTATTACCATCAATCTGACCCATGAATGAATTTAAAGATGGAACTTTTATGAAACCTAGGAAGCCATAGAGATAGATAATGGTGACAACCACATCTGAGTAGCTCCTTACATTTCACAAAGGTGTTTCACAGACGCTCTTTCATTTGACCCCCATGACAACTTTGCACAGTAGGTGTGAATCACCTTTCCCTTTTTCAGGCTCAGAAACGCAACCCTAGCACCTTTAAGCTACTCTCCAAGGTCACACACCCATTATGATATAAAGCTGCCCCTAGAGGCCTGGTATTGCAATGCCACCGGTGCCATGTCTCCTTTATCTCACTGCCTATAGGGATGATCATACAGATTACCATCTATCAAGCAGGTACCACGTGCTAAAGGCCTTCTCGGGAGCAAGAGCATTACGGTTACGTACATTACTCTGTTCAATCCTCACAGCTAGCCCATGGCCTGGGGTCATTATTAGGGCTATTGCAGGTGAGGAAGTGAGGTTCTCTTCAGGGACAATCCACCAGCCATGCCTTCTCACCAGGCTGTCCCCACCTCCACAACCTGTATGGCATACACCCACCTGTGTTCCCAGCAGGCTAGATCTTTGTCTTAAGCCTAAACCAGGCTGCTCATCCAGACTCTCCCCACCTTCTCTGTGTTTGTTCCTCCTTTAATTCTGGACTGTAACCCTCACTTGTACTTAAGGTTGGCAGCGAACTGCCTCACATCATGGAAAGATTCGGCATTAAACAGTTTAACTTGATTTTCCCACTGAATTTGATGTTAATGAATCTGGGCTCTGAAAACCTGTACTTCACAAGAACTGGTGGGTCTCCCTGACTTTTAAATTAGCTTACACTTTTCTTCCCATCTCCAAGAAGGCTTCACGTAGTATGCCCTCAATAAAAAAAAAAGTGCACTTCAAAGATAAGCAGATACATTTTCAGATGGTTTAAAACAAGTGCTTCCTACTTACCCTCCTGATATCATCAATACCCTATTACTCTTAAGAAATCAACTTGGGCATATTTAGATAATTCACATTTTCACTTGGATGCGGATATTTAAAGCTTCCTTTTGGTTCTGGAACTAAAGGTTGTGGATCTGTGTTTATGCAAGGTCTGCCATTTCACAGTTTTGAGACCTTGAACAAGTTGCTTATACTCTCCAAACCTCAGTTTCCTCGTCTCTGAAATGGACCTAATACATTGCTCTCCCATTTTTTGGAATTGTTTAAATAAACTAATGGATATGAATTGTCTGACACATGCCTGTGTGTAATAGGCACTCAACAATATTAATTCACAATCTTCCCTCCTTTGTTCTCCTCAACTCACAGGTATTTTCATCTTGATTCCCAGGTTTGTTAAGCCTTGAAATAGATATGGGCATTTCTAGGCTCTTGACACTAGAAAGGAGTATATTTAAAAACAAAACAAAACAACAACCATAAATAAAAGTCATCCCTAATTGGTTTGGCTCAGTAGATAGAGCGTCGGCCTGCGGACTCAAGGGTCCCAGGTTCGATTCCAATCAAGGGCATGTACCTTGGTTGCGGGCACATACCCAGTAGGGGGTATGCAGGAGGCAGCTGATCGATTTTTCTAACTCTCTATCCCTCTCCCTTCCTCTCTGTAAAAAATCAATAAAAAGTATTTTAAAAAATAAAATAAATAAATAAAAGTCACTTTCAGGATATAATACCATTTTTGTGACTTTAGTGCAGGCTGAATATTATACTGTCTTTGTGTATGCTATTTGAAGAAAGACTTTATTTACATTCTGTTTTTCAATCCTGGTGGATATCCTTATTCTGAGGTATTGCTTCTTAGAGATGCTTGACGCTAGATAAATACCAACATCACATAGATGATGAAATGTGTGTACACAAAGAAGTATATTTCCAGGGAAGATTGAGAAGATCTCTACCTTTTTAGCTAAAGCGCTTTCCATTCCTTGGAAATGCACTGATTAAATTATAGAGAGAGAGGCTGCTTGATAATAACTTTCCTCAATCCCTCTACATTCCAATTGCCTTCAACCAGAGATGACAAACAGTTGCTCTCATTGTCAGGAGGGTAACAGGGGCTCATGACATTTGCAGAGATTATCTGCAAGTCACCGGAGGATGCGATCTCTGACTCTCAGAAAAGAAGGTATCAGAACTTGCTGCAAATAATTGAAACTGGCTTTGGAATTTGTTCTTTAAAGTCCAATGGTATTTTGTGCATAACTCTCAGGCCTGCTTGATATTCACATTTTCATTTTATATACCCTTTTTTTATCACTAGAGAATCCCTGTAGAGATTCAGGGACATAGGCTACTTTGATTTTGAATTCATAACATGCAGCACATTCAGCATAATGTCTAACAAAGAGTAGTTGATCCTTAAAAAAAAAAAAGTGAAACAATGAAAGAAAGAAAAGAAGGATGGGAAGAAGAAAAATAGCAAGGGAAGGAGGAAGGAAGTCTGTCTCCTCCACACAATGAGAACTGAAAGGGCATATTTTTTTCCGCTACACCAGCTGCCTCCCTTAAAGTGACCACATTTTGAATTGAGCTCATTACCCAAGCAGTCAATAAAGCAACTCTATTAGTAAGAGTACCTTCGCTCTCTCAATTTGTAGTGACTTCACTTAACATCCTCCTGAGAGCTTTTTACTTGAATGTTATGTGTTTTTAATTGAATTTGAGGCATTGTAAATGACAATTGCTCATTGGTAAAAAGATGACCAAAAAAAAAAAAAATCTAAGAAGCCAATGTTTTATTTTATGTTTCTCCACAGTGTGGCAGCAGAGGCTTAAATGTTGAAAAAGCCATCAGTGCAGGAGGTGAGGGTCTGATTCAGGGAGACCCAGGCCAGAGATGATCTCACAGGGATATTTCTGTGCTTAAAACTCTGACAACAGAAAATATTGGTTGATAAGTTTTTCATGTTTACTGTAAGATATCCACTGACTCTATTGCAGGCTAAAGTTTCCTCTTAGCTTTTAATAAGCAGGTCAGTTGAAAATGGTCATCTTTGAGTAGAAATGAATAAAGGTACACACAGTAGATTTCCATGATATAAATCTATTGAAAGAACGCCCACTTAATTGCAACACTCCTTTATTAAACAATAAAAATTATCTTATGACAGATCTGAGAAATGAAAATATAAGCAATCTCATATGGTTGTCACAAAGTGTAGATGAGAGAGTTCACTGGGAAGGATGCAGTAGGTCACCTGGCCAGTGGAAAGTGAGCCCTAGGAAAAAGTTATTACCATATCACCATTCATTCCACTGCTCCCATCACTGTCCCACCTCCACTACTGTATAAGAGGGCAGGTAAAACATGGGAAACAGACTTGAACTAGATGTAGATCCTCTCAAAAAGGGGGCTTCAGAAATCCCAGCAGGTAATAAACCCCCTGAGAAAAAATGAAGATAGTAGCCTTGTGTTGTCACCCCTAATTCTAATGTGGGACTGTCAGACCTGTAAAGTCAGGAAAATCTTAACTGTAAGAAGTATCCTGACCTTTGCAGTGGTTCTCAACCTTCCTAATGCCGCGACCCTTTAATACAGGTCCTCATGTTGTGGTGACCCCCAACCATAAAATTACTTTCGTTGCTACTTCATAACTGTAATTTTGCTACTGTTATGAATCATAATGTAAATATGGATGTATTTAGGCGACCCCTGTGAAAGGGTCGTTCGACCCCCAAAGGGCTCGCGACCCACAGGTTGAGAACCGCTGCTTTAGAGGCAATGACCTTCCCAAGATACACCCCTAGGAACAAGCCATTGAGTGATTTACATGTGCTGACATTGCTTCTAAGTTGTGTTTACGCCTGGCACATGTAATGTCTCCAGTTATATGTCCCAAGGTAAGAACATTTTCAGTTCAGCAGAGAAAAACATGTTGTCCTTAATTCCATGCAGTGGGATCTCTATAAGCCTAATGTTTTTGTACATGGCACACCGAGGAAAAGCGCAAATATTTTAGAAAAGACATCATGGGCTTGTTGTTATCCACACTCTGAGCAGAGTGTATGTTTCCACCAGGAATGTCGCGCCTACAAAAACAGCCGTAATGGGAAAAACAGTAACTAAATGACTATGGCATTTCTTTCCTCCAAAGAACTAAAATCACATTTATTAATAAGCAAACCCAACCAGTGTAGGGTCATTGGAGGGTTAGAGAAGGGATGAGGCACAAAGAAAGAGATAAATGCCCTGGCCCATGTGGCTCAGTTGGTTGGAGCATCATCCCATGCACCAAAGGGTTGTGGGTTCAATTCCCAGTCAGGGAACATGCCCAGGTTGTGGGTTTGATCCTGGTCAGGGTACATAGAGAGGCAACCAATCAATGTTTCTCTCTTGCATTGATGTTTCTCTCTCACATTGATGTTTCGTTCTCTCTTCCCCGCTCCCTTCCTCTCTAAAATAAATTTAAAAACCCCACATATCCTCAGGTGAGAATTTTTTTAAAAAGGTGTAGAAAGAGATAAAGAAATACCAAAGTAAAAGGAGAGATCAAAATAGAAAGAGACCATTAAATTATAGCTGAGAAAACCCAAGTGAAGGAAAGGGCATCTCCCCATCAGAGCCTTTTCATTTATTTAATCCCAAGTGTCCACCCTCACATCCCACATGGAGAATAGTAGAGAATGTAGGCTGATCATTCCTTCCCACTACGAGTATCACTGCCTTAGCCGGGCCTATCCATCATACTTTCCAGAGAGACTTGTGCCTAAAAGAAGATTGTTCATTCATTTTCACCTTTTTTTTCTTCCTTCCTTCCTTCCTTCCTTCCTTCCTTCCTTCCTTCCTTCCTCTCTCTCTCCCTTTCTGTGCCTCCCTTCTTCCTCCCTCCCGCTCCCCCCTCTACTTTTCCATTCTAAACATAACCTAGATGGTCTTTTTAATTTAGTCCACTATTAGTCACTATTACTATCTACTTTCTAGTATTACCTATCACAACTCATTGTCTATATTTCAAACATCCCTAATTGTTTTTTTTGGTGGCTTGCTTTTTGTTTGTTTCATATGTTTTTTGTTTTGGTCTAAAAAAAACATTGCTTTTTTTTTTCTTTGCCTCTAGCTTCCACTTATCCTTAGAATCTTTACATAACCATAACTTCCCTAAAGAGGTTTTTCTTAAGCTCCCTGACCAGGCTGGGTCCCAGTGACAGGTGGCCTGCTCTGAAGGAACTCTCTCCTTCTCTAGTATCATATTTATTGCACTTCTAAGTGTCTCCCTCAATGAGTTTTATCAGTCCTGTTCTTCAGTTTTCTGTCATCTCTTCACAGACTAGTTGCATAAAGTGGTAGCTCTACACATGATCGTTGCATGAGAAAATAAAGAAACATAGGAAGAGGCTGACTGATGAATTATAAACATCAATCAAAAACAAACTTATAATGAACTCTACATGAGCAAAGTGCTATGCAAAGCAAAGAAGCAGGTAAGGGAAGGATTAAGGAGTCTTCAGAAAACTCAGTCACCCCCCCTCCCTTCATTGCATTAAAAATGATAGTTGTATCTGCTCCATGATGTTGAGAAAATCTGTCCTTGCAGCCCAAAGCTGGATCAAAGTGCCAAGTAACCCAGCTCTAATGAGTCACCTATAATTGAGGTCAGACACCACCAAGTGTGCACACCAAAAGAACAGAATAGGTCCCACCACCAACAATCCCAACTCCCCTTCTCACTGATAATTGATGGGAGAATTTGGGGAAAATAAGAGAAGAGATAAGATTGGTACAATTTTTTCCCTCTTATCTCACAATCCCTCAAACCAAATTGCTTGTTGACAGCCATGAGTCAATGTCAGCATCTGGGTTGCCTGACTGGAGGAAAGCCTCACCTCTCTTTCACCTCCTAGAGCAGTGATGGGGAACCTTTTGAGCTCGTGTGCCAGCATTTTGAAAAACCCTAACTTAACTCTGGTGCCATGTCACACATAGAAATTTTTTGATATTTGCAACCATAGTAAAACAAAGACTTATATTTTTTATATTTATTTTATATATTTAAATGCCCTTTAACAAAGAAAAATCAACCAAAAAAATGAGTTCGCATGTCACCTCTAACACGTGTGTCATAGGTTCACCATCACTGTCCTAGAGGCTGTTTGGCTGCAGAAGACTAAGGTCCACCTTTGTACAACCAGCAAATCAGAGAAGAGCCTGGCAAGTTATGCCAGGGAAGACCTGGAGTTTAGGAACATACATGCAAATAGAAACTGGTGCCCGAGTGTGATGCACTTTACTTACTTATTAATTCACTTAATACACAGGCCTCTGAGGTATACCATTATTGCATCCAGTTAACTAACTGAGTAAGTTAAAGGACAAGGAGGTAGAATCACTTTCCCACTGTCACACAGATCTGAATTAGTGGAGCTGGGATTTGAACTCAGGCAACACAAGCTTTCAACTCCCAACCATCACATGATACTGGTCTCTGCTTTTACTGGTTCTATTTCAAATTCATAGAACCTTCATCTTCTCTGAGAATGTCTACTAAGAGGTGAACTCAACACTTGGCTTTAAGTCTTTTTTTTTAATATATTTTATTGATTTTTTACAGAGAGGAAGGGAGAGGGATAGAGAGTTAGAAAGATCGATGAGAGAGAAACATCAATCAGCTGCCTCCTGCACACTCCCTATTGGGGATGTGCCCACAACCAAGGTACATGCCCTTGATCGGAATCGAACCTGGGACCCTTGGGTCCACTGAGCCAAACCGGTCAGGGCTTGGCTTCAAGTCTTAGCACTACACTTGGCACTTAGTAAATAATGTGTCAAAATATAAAAATTATATAAATTTGTTCATGACTTTACCTTTAACAGAGCCAGTACATTTTTAAATGAGAAAATCTATGCTTACCTGAGAAAATAACTTTTTTGCACCTCTAATTTACCATCTATGACTGTACCCAGGTTTGCAACACAGTTCTTTTTTCAGCAATCCAGCATCTAACAAGGGCATCCAACTTTATAAAAAACTAGTGGCCCGGTGCACAAAATTCATGCAGGGGCAGGGTGTCCCTTAGCCCGGCCTGCAGCCTCTCCAATCTGGAAGCCCTGGAAGGATGTCCTACTGCCGGTTTACAGGGATCGGGCCTAAACCGGCAGTCAGACATCCCTCTCGAAATCCGGGACTGCTGGCTCCTAACTGCTCACCTGCCTGATTGCCCCTAACCACTCTGCCTGCCGGCTTGCTAGCTCCCAACTGCCCCCCCCCCCTCTGGCCTGCTCACCCCCAACTGACTCCCACTGACAGCCTGCTTGCCCCCAACTGGCCCCCATGCTGGTCTGCTCACCCCCAACTGTCCCACCCGCCTCAGCCTGATCACCCACAACTGCCATCCCATCTTGGCCTGATCACCCACAACTGCCCTCCCCTCTTGGCCTCTAACCACCTCTACCTCAGCCCCGCCACCATGGCTTTGTCCAGAAGAATGTCAGGACGGTCTCCTGGAAGGTCTCCCAATCTAATTAGCATATTACCATTTTATTAGTATAGAGACCTGGTGCATGGGTGGGCGCCCACTGGTTTGCCCTGAAGGGTGTCCCGGATCAGGGTGGGGGTTCCCTTGTGGTGTGGGGCGGCCTGGGCGAGGGGCCTGTGGTGGTTTGCCGGCCAGCCACACCCCCATGAGGTGAAGGTCCCCACTGGGGGGGCGTGGCCAGCCTGGGTCAGAGGCTGAGGGCTGTTTGTAGGCTAGCCATGCCCCCCAGCAGGGACCCTCACCCCATGGGGGCATGGCCAGCCTGGATGAGGGGCTGAGGGCCATTTTCAGGCTGGCCGCGCCCCCTGGAGACCAGGCCCCCAGCCACTCCTTCAGCGGCAGCCAGGGCGGGTGGGAAGCTTGGCTTCCTCTGTCACCGGGGGCAACCCAAGCCTCCAGCTCCGTTGCCGCTGCCATCTTTGATGGGTTAATTTGCATACTCACCCTGATTGGCTGGTGGGCGTAATGGAGGGAAGGTCAATTTGCATGTTTCCCTTCTATTAGTGTAGATACTAGTGGCCCTGCGCATGTATCTGTGCATGAGTAGCTCACTGCTGCTTGCTTCAGCTGGCTGCCCTGCCCACCGCTGCTCATAGCTCTCTGTCACAGGTAGCTCGCTGCCCTGCCCTCCTGCAGATCTGTTGTTATGCATCATGGCGAAATGACCATTTGCATATTGCCTCTTTATTATATAGCATTGTCAGTGAGTATTCTAAGCAAGGAACTTAATGGGTACATTTAAAATATATTTTCTTAGTACTTATCACTGATTTATGAACTTCAACTTAGATTATTACTTGTATTATATTCACAACTACCTTCTTTTGGAAAACAGGGATAATGAAAATCCCTGTAATGACCATAAATGGCCCTAGTTAGGCTTAATGAATTCATTAAGTGAACTGTGTGAACGCACTTGAAACATAGTATTTCTATGCAGTATCAGCTCTTATTCTTCTTGTTTGAGTTTTTTAGTTGGAAGTCTCACAAGGATTTCAAAATTAACTATATAAAACTGGAATCATCCCACTCTCCAAGCTCATTGGCCAGGACCTCTACTCTTGTCTTCCCTAACTCAAGAATGCCATCATCTACATCATCAGAAACCTGAGGGTAGGGACATCTTCTAATTTTTCCTGTCATCGATTACCCAGTATGTCAACAGGTTTCAGAGTGCCTATCTCAAATATACTAGTACATGCCATTCACCATCTCAGACACCATACTCTCTTGTCTGGACTACTGAAAGGCCTACTAAGTGTTCTCTCCACTTGAATCCTTAACCACAGTCTACCTTTCTCTTCATGGCAGCCAAAGTAATCTCTACTCATGCTGTGGATAGAAATTGTTTCAAAATGTGTCTTTTTCAGAAGTTCCAAACAATCTGAAAGCATGTGTGAATTACAATAAAACAAAAAACACATGTGTGGTGAACATTAGAGTAAAACACCACGGGCAATTTAAATAGCTCTTAGAACCTGCTGACTTTCAAGACACTGAGTCAACATATCTACCTCCTCTGGGGGATGGTGGGGAAATGTTACACAGCTTTGAGAGACACTTTAAACACTAATTACTTCAACCTGTGTCTGTCATAGCTAATGCTGCACTAATAGAGGCAAATGAGTTGACAGGTGCTTGCAAAACAAAAGACTATTTTAATATAATAAGCATCAGGATATTTTACTTCAGTCTACACATTATCATGCCCCAAACCAAGTAACTGAGGAGTTGCATTTAACTCATTAGAGACTCCTAGAAAGAAATAACAGAAGGTACTGGATTTTTTAAAATCCTCACTTGAGGATATTTTTTTCCATTGATTTGTAGAGAGAGTGGAAGGTGGGGAAAACAGAGAGAGAGAGAGATAGCACCATGAGAGAAACACACTGATTGGTTTCCTCCCTCATGTGCCCTGACCTGACCGGGGATAGAACCTGAAACCCAGGCACATGCCCTTGACAGGGAATCGAACATGTGTCCTTTTAGTCCACAGGCTGACACTCTAACCACTGAGCAAACCAGCCAGGGCAGGATATTGCATTTTTAAACCTCTATATGATGCTTTCTAAAATAATATTTCGATACAATGTCTTTAAGCAATTATGTATAAGCAAGATACATTTTCACCTATCATAGTATATTCTGTTATTACTAGTTCTACCCAAAGCAGTGAACAAAATATAAGATGAAAAAAATGCAAACAAGGCCCTAAATTGTCCCACTCCACCCATTTCATGGGCAGCAGAGTGGTAAAAACAAATCGTATCTGTACTAATTATTTCCTGTTTGAACTTAGGCTAGACTCTCTAATCTAATGTTTGAGGTCATGGTAAAGTGAGGATGAAAAATCATAATTCCCACTTCATTAGGTTATAAGGACATTGAATGAGTTAATATTTTTATTTTTAATATATTTTTATTGATTTCATAGAGGAAAAGGGAGAGATAGAAACATCAATGATGAGAGAGAATCATTGATTGGCTGCCTCCTGCACACCTCCTACTGGGGATCAAACCCTCAACCCAGGTTTGTGCCCTGACCAGGAATAGAACCATTACTTCCTGGTTCATAGGTCACTGCTCAACCACTGAGCCACACTAGCTGGGCATGAGTTAGTATTTTTAAAGTGCCTAGGACATTGTCTAGCACATAGTAAAAGGTGTTTGCTTTTCATCTTTATTCCTGTGGTCTTTTTTTTTAGAGTATGCAAATTTAGCATCCTTTATTCAAGAAGCATTAGGTCCTTCTTTTTTTTTTTAAATGTCAATGCTTCTGTGCTAGAGTGACTAATTATATAATTATATAGTTTCCACCATCAAATGCTATATGAAATATGAAATTACATTGATTTAGCCCAAAATAATAGTAATGATCTCTCTGTTTTAGATACTTTTCTGTTGTGCCTTTAAAGTATTCTTTTAACAACATCTATTTGAACATCTAAATCTTCCTTAAAACCTTAAAGTGGATTTAGAACAACATCTGAATTGTATAATATCCCTGCCATGTTTCTTTCCCACCTGGGCGCCTCCTTCCTGTGAAGGAGTCAGGCTGGGTGTGAGTCTGGGCCTCCCCTGTTCCTTAATTTGCTCCACCCTGGAGAAGGTGGTGAGACATATGCCTGGCTAGTGCGGTAAAAACCAGTTGGCATTCTGGGCTGTGCTTGGTGCTCGTTTGACCAGTTCCTCTGAGGTCGGCCTGCCTTAGTCCAGTCCTTGTTATGAAACAAACAGTTGTCTATCATTTTTGGGTTCGGGCGTAGGGCTATTTGAGTCTTACACTATGCAGGTGTTTTGGCTTCCAGATTTATCTTAGCATTTGTTCACTTTGTCCAGATTCAGGTAGAGATGGGGTGCTGTTTATTGAGGAGCCCTGTGGAGACCCAACAAAAGATGTTTGCATGACTGTAAAATACATCTTGCACCTGACTTTTCCTTAAACTTTGTCTTATCCTCCTGACTTATAGCTAACTGTGACATTTTTCTTCTTCTTTCTCCAAGTCTTTAAACACATCAAGTTCTTTTTCATTCCTGGCTTCTACACCTGCTAGTCTTCTGTCTTCCTATTCTTTACATACTTCATACATTTTTCATTTTAAATATTAAGTCTTCAGAGAAACCTTCTCAGTAAGGCCTCTGTTATTCTCTCTCATAACATCTCATGTTTTTATCTCACTTATTGAACTATCTACTGTCTGTCCCCATCACCGATTGCAAGCTCAATGAATGTAAAGGTTTTGTTGGTTTGCTTAACCACTGATTTTCTGGCACCATGCACCGTGCCTGAGACATAAAGAGTCAACAGATACTCACTGAATCCATGAATAACTTCTATCTTAATTGAACTAAATAACCATGAATTCATCATGTACTAGATGCAGAGAAGGCACGTTGCTAACTTAGTTATGTGTCCTTGCCCTATGTAAGTTGTTCTCCAGCACATCAGTGGCTGTCCAGCTTGAAACTCAGAGATAACCATCTTCTCTTTCTGTTAGCTTTGTGAATCTCTATGCCCCATTTGACAAATACCAACCAGCAAAGAGATCATCAATTCAGAACTACTGTAATACTATCAACAATTAACCCCAAAATGTCTCAGAATAATCACATGTAAATTACACAAAGTATATGGAAAAAACACTCATGCCCTTATATTAATTTGTTCTCTGTATCTTGTCTTCCAAATAATACAGAAACATTCTAGGAGACAAAAGTAAAAATTTATTTGAAATTATTGGTAATATTGGCTACTTTATAGGTATTGCATCAATATATGCTGAATTAACTGTTTTTACATTATGCATAACCTTCTCTTAGATACTGGATATAATATCAATAAAGTAAAATACGTGTGTTCTACTATGATGAACTCAGTTGTGAAAGAGAATAGAGAGGCCGAAACCGGTTTGGCTCAGTGGATAGAGTGTCAGCCTGCGGACTGAAAGGTCCCAGGTTCGATTCCAGTCAAGGGCATGTACCGGTTGCGGGCACATCCCCAGTAGGAGATGTACAGCAGGCAGCTGATCGATGTTTCTCTCTCACCGATGTTTCTAACTCTCTCTCTCCCTTCCTCTCTGTAAAAAACCAATAAAATATATTAAAAAAAAGAAAGAGAATAGAGAGACTTAGGTTTCTAACTTCCAGGAAAATACACAACCACTTCCCAAACCCCCATGAAAATAGAAAAATGAAAGATGCCTCTCCAAATACAAATATGCGAGAGATACCTAATTTCTCAGAACCTGGAAAAATTTTCCCTTTAAATGATAATAATACAACAGTGTTCATGATATCAAATGATAATAATTATTAAAAGTGTGCTCCTATGCTGTGAGTTCCCTACATCAGGGATTTAGAAATATAGCAAGGAATCATAGAACACGATTCTTTGCTTCTTAAGTGAATAAAAACTTTATAGTAGAATTAGTTAATAGCAATTAAATCCTCAAATTATTGCAACATATTTTAATAAGCCAGTATAATTATTTCCTGTCTAATCCTTATAATCATTAGTAATCAGGAAAGGTTTTTAAAAATATATTAAGCTTATAAATGATATTGCTACAAAAATAAATCAATTTCATATTACTAAATCAAGAAATTAGGCAGAATTTTTTTCATTGTCATGCTTCTTGGATGGATGGCTGTATGGGTAGATATATGGATGCTTAGAAGGATGGATACCTATATGTAAATAAGTATCTAAGAACATTCTAAGTTTTTCCATTTTCCTTGATGTAAATATATCATTTTGGTTCATTTTAAGAATCATAAATTGCCTATTATTCCAGGCATTATGCCACATGGGACACAAAGATGATGAAGATTCCTATGGAGTCTAGAGGCTCAAATTCTAGTAAAATGAAGGTCATATCTACAGATAGTAAGCTTTCAGCCTGATTTTGAATTCTGAACAAACATTAACGATTTCCAACAGAATATTATTAAAGGATGCAAGGAGGATTCCCAGCTGTCTACAGAATGTTCTATTTATGTTTGCTGCTCCCCGAGGTATCCCCCCTGGTTCAGCTCCCATCAACAATGGACAACACATTAGCTAAATAAAAAAAAATTCTTAAATTTCTCAAAGAAACTGCTATGGCGTCAGCCCTAAATAACACTTAATTTTAATACATTATCGTCAAGCACTAATGATTAATTTTTATACATGATTAATGAATGGCATTCTCTGCTGTCTCCAGCTATTACAAGTCATGGTTCTCTTTCAGAGCAGTGGCTCCTTAAACAGTCAACTCTGCCTGTCTGCACTGTTTTAATCCATATCTTCACTTAGAAGCTCATCAGTGACTCAAATCTAATAATTTAGATATGTGTGTGTGTGCGTGCGCGTGTGCGCACATGTATGTATGGAATGATTAAACAGTCCTTGCGAACTACTCAGAATTCATGTTTACTTTTCTCCAAAGAAACCATAGCTCAATTTTGGGGATGTGGCAAAGATGCCAACTGTACTACATGTTTATCCCAACTTTCCTTGGAAGTGGTCATGTGACAGTGCTCTGGCCAATGAGAAAAAGAAACCTTCTTAGATTTTTTTTTTTGTGTGTGTGTGTGAGGAATTATGAATTTATTCCGTCATCCACACACCAGGTGGCTGAGCCTGGATGGCTCCAGCACCCAGTGAGGGGAGCCAGAGGCTTTTTTTTTTAATCAGTATAATTTCTATTTTTTTTATTGATTAAGTTATTACACATGTGTCCCTGTCCCCACATTACCCCCCATCCCCCCCACTCAGGCCCTCACCTCCCTGTTGTCTGTGTCCATTGGTTAGGCCTATATGCTTGCATATAAGTCCTTTGGTTGATCTCTCCCCCTTACCCCAACCCTCCCCTACCTTCCCTCTGAGGTTTGATGGTCTGATTGATGCTTCTCTGTCTCTGGATCTGTTTTTGTTCATCAGTTTATGTTGTTCATTATATTCCACAAATGAGTGAGATCATGTGATATTTATCTTTCTCTGACTGGCTTATTTCACTTAGCATAATGCTCTCCAGGCCCATCCATGTTGTTGCAAATGGTAAGAACTCTTTCTTTTTTACCGCCGCATAGTATTCCATTGTGTAGATGTACCACAGTTTTCTAATCCACTCATCTATTGATGGGCACTTAGGCTGTTTCCAAATCTTAGCTATGGTGAATTGTGCTGCTATGAACATAGGGGTGCATATATCCTTTCTAATTGGTATTTCTAGTCTTGGGATATAGTCCTAGAATTGGGATCACTGGCCTTCTTAGATTTCTGTACACGGTGTGCTATCTTTCCACTCATTGTTTGCTGACCACTACTCTAGACCAAGCATGTCAAACACGTGGCCCACAATGATATTTTTGAGGCCCAGCCAATATATCAGTACGTAAGAAACGTTTTAATAAAAGTTTTGTAACTTAATTTTTACAATATCTTGTTATACATAATAATAATGAACTACAATGTTCGCTAATAACTGATTGCTATAATCGTGTTGCATTCATTTCCCTTACGCACCTTACTTGCAAACGCACCATTTCTCTCCACTAATAGTAGCAGCGAATATTTTAGCTACCGATGGCCACGTCATTAGTCTTGTACTGACTTGTTTGGTGTGCACAATAGGAAATATTTCACTATCGGATAACAAGAAAAATAGGTTTATTTGCATTATCCTTATTAATTTGTGAAGTTATTCAGTGTCTGGTAAGTTAATGTTCAAGAAAAAATATTAATTTTTATTAAAATATTCTATTATTTTATGTTAACAATTACTCATTTATTTCAGCCCTTTGTACTATTCAGCATGTCTCTATCAAAATAAACCTACATTTCTATAAAAATTGAAGCTTTTTTTTTCAGACCACATAAATTTAAACCTTGTTTATTTGGCCCATTTTTGCCTTTGAATTTGACATGCTTGCTCTCCAGTGGTCGGCAAACTTCGGCTTGTGAGCCACATGCGGCTCTTTGGCCCCTTGAGTGTGGCTCTTCCACAAAATACCACGTGCGGGTGCACACGTACAGTGAGATTGACACTTCGTGGCCCATGAGCAGAAGTCAGTATTTTGTGGAAGAGCCACACTCAAGGGGCCAAAGAGCCGCATGTGGCTCGAGAGCCATAGTTTGCTGACCACTGCTCTAGACAATTGGGCATAATAATGATCTTGGAATGAGAAGATAAATGATTATCAATAACTGTATAAGCACAGTAGAGGGAAAAATGGGGAAACATACTAAAGCTTTTTAGACCTCCAGTGCCCACAGCTCCCCCAGAGATGGGACATAGATCATCACATTTGTAATACCTTAACCAATAAAGAAATTAAAGATTAAAAAATAAATAAATAAAATAAAAGAATATTTATCAATTTTTAGACAGTGGTTGAGGCACACTTTCTCAAGTGAAGATTAGTTCAGGAGCTGCAGAGGTCTACATCATAGCTGCGAGAGCTCAGTTTTGAGATGAAGTAGTGACTAAAAACCAGAACTAATGGAATGTGCTACATAATTTTACAGGAATCAATATTCCTGGTCTTTCCATTCCCTATTTTCTCTCAGAGAAGGTTTATTACAGTGAAATATTCTCATCTCTCCTTCCAGGCTTGTTACATTCTTTAATGTCACCCTGGGCAGTAGTAAATCCTTAGATTGCTTTGCAGAGTGCTAAATGGAAAGAGTTGGGAACAACTGTCAAGAGAGACATTATCATCAACAGTATAGTCTCTGATGCATGATCCCAGGTGTTTTGAGATAAAAGACAAGAGTGCTATTCCTCTGTGAATCTAAACAATAAATGCACTGTGGCATGTCCTGGAAACTTACCCTTTTATCATGTTCAATGAGCAGAGATGATGGATCTTTTGCTCAACTAATCAGTTGTATTTCATGACTGGCAGAAGTCCTTTGTTCTAGCCATCACTGAACTATGCAATAGTTAACAGCTAGCACACATCGATCACTTACTAGGGATCAGACAGTGTGCAACGCACTCTCTACAGTGGAGCTCAGTTATTGCTCCCAACTCCAATACCAGGTGTCATGACCATCTTCATCTTTCAGACAAACAGAATCTTATGGGGCAGAGGACAAGTTGCTTAACCTCTCCAAGACTCAGTTTGAATGAGGCACCGAGAAATATCTAAGAAAATTCTGGAGCTAGCGTTTTTCTCACTGTGGTATTCCGTAGAAAAAAATCTGCTAGCAGATGTATAATGTACCTTGCCCTGAGGTCATGCAGTCTATGTCTGAGACCTACACAAACCTGAAACTGAAAGTGGGTAAATGTCACAAGTACTGTTACATTATTCTTTAAACTATTTCATCTACAACTCAGTTTTGATTAGCAACTATTTAAAATTTTTCTATTCTTTAGATATCTTTTTCCTTATATCTGTGAAACATTACTATCTAGGGTTAGGTAGCTACAGTCTGGATAGATATAGTATAACATCACAATAATATTTTAAGATATTTAATAATATTTAATGATATTTAGATATAATTATATATTATTAAATATTACCACATTGTGACAATGTGGTATAATAATCCTATCTAATAAAAGACAAAAAGGGTAATTAACCATACCTCCACTACACTTCCCATTGGCTAATCAGCGAGATATGCAAATTAACTGCCAACAAAGATGGCGGCTGGCAGCCACGCAGCTGAAGCGAGCAGGAGGTTTGCTTGCTCCAGTGATGGAGGAAGCCAAGGTTCCCCACCTGCCATGGCCTGCTCTAAGCTCCGAAAGCAACTGCTCCAAAAGCAACAAAGTTTCAATTATAGAAGGTAAATAAATCCCAGAATAAAAAAAAAAGAAAAAAAGGAGAGGCTGGGAGCTTCAGTCGCAGGCCAGCCTAAAAACAGCCCTCAGCCCCTCACCCAGACTGGCCAGGCACCCCAGTGGGGACCCCCACCCTAAAGGGGGTGTGGCCAGCCTGAAAACAGCCATCAGCCCCTCATCCAGGCTGGCCAGGCAACCCAGTGGGGACCCCCACCCTGAAGGGGGTGTGACCAGCTGCAAACAGCCATCAGCCCCTCATCCAGGCTGGCCAGGCACCCAAGCGGGAACCCCACCCTGATCCTGGACACCCTTCAGGGCAAACCAGCCAGTCCCCACCCATGCACCAGGCCTCTATCCTATATAGTAAAAAGGTAATATGTAAACTGACCCTAACAGCAGAAAGACTGGGAATGACTGGTCACTATGACACACACTGACCACCAGGCGGCAGACGCTCAATGCAGGAGCTGCCCTCTGGTGGTCAGTGTGCTCTCACATGGGGGAGCTCTGCTCAGCCACAAGCCAGGCTGATGGCTGCCAGTACAGCGGTGGTGGTGGGAGCCTCTCCTGCCTCCTCAGCAGCGCTAAGGATGTCCAACTGCAGTTTAAGCCTGCTCCCCACTGGCAAGTAGACATCCCCCGAGGGCTGCCGGGCTGCCAGAGGGATGTCTGATTGTCAGCTTAGGCCCAATCCCCCGGGGAGCAGGCCTAAGTCAGCAGGTGGTCATCCCTCGGGGGTCCCAGACTGTGAGAGGGCACAGGCCGGGCTGAGGGGACCCCCCCCTCCCCCCGAGTGTACAAATTTTTGTGCACCGGGACTCTAGTTAATAGTATAATAAACATAGGGGAGGGAGTACATGGACCATGAGCTTTCTCATCCCATAAATTCATAGGAGCCACATAGGACTTGTATAGACTAATTCTGGATCATTGAATAAAGTGGTATCAAAAGTATCTAAGGTAATTAAAGTATCACAATAAAATGAGTAGGTTAATTAATTTTTATTCATTTATTAAATATTTATTGATAATTTTTAAGGACAAGGCTAAACAAGACAGGAACCGAGGCTCTGCTTTCATGGCACCTGCATATCAGTGGACAGTTGTGTTCATGTTCTGCAAATTGAAGATGGCATACAGGTCATCAGAAGTAGGCAAAGGCAGGAGCTACACTTCCAGGGATCCAGGGAAGAGGCTGGGTTTTGGGGCTGGATATAAGCAAAGACCCCAGAGACAGTTTCCCAGAGGCTGCAAGGTAGGTGGTACATTCAATTAGGACTGAAATACGCAAAACTATGATTTGAGGACCCATCATTTTAGGTCATACCACTTTCCTTGACAATAAGAGCCATGACTCCTGGCAGAAGGAAAAGGCTGGTCATAGGGTTTGAATGGGATCTGGAGCCTCACTCTGCTCTCTCAGCTTGTTATCTAAGGCTTTCAAGTGAACACCAACCTGCTTATCTTGCCTCATCTACAAATAGGGGGTCCAAAGAGGGACAACTGGAAAGGGGTTTGAAAACTGCAGTTACTTTAATTTGTGATTACTATAAGCTCAGCAGAGGGTAGGAGTCTTGCATTCAAAAACAATTATGGCAATGGGCATTTAAAACATAAGAAGACAGTTATCGTGTGGAGTGGGATCTGTGTCTGTCTTCTGTTATTTTATAAATGTATTTTTAAAAATTATTTACAATATATTATTTACTCTATTTTAGATGGAAATGCATAAAGTAGTTAATGGTCAGTAACAATGTACAAGTAAAGGTACAAGAAATTCCCATTCTCTCAAACCTTGATGTGGAGCATGAATACATAATGTAGGAAACAACATGGGTAGGAAATAGCATTGCTATTCTCAGCAACCTTTTCAGTGTTTAGTGTATGGTAAATATTTTCTGAATAATTTCAAAAATTTATTTCTAATGGGTTCATAAACTTTGAGTCCTGGCACATTCAACCACAATATGAAATCACTGTGATATAGAAATAGAAACATGTGTATATAAATATAGAGATATAAAGAGATAGATGGACATTTAGAGAAAAATTCAGGTTTTCACCCTGTAAAAATTTTTGGGCCTAAAATTATTATATATGACCAATAACCCAAATATATTTATTTGTTGTGCTCACCCAAAGTACAAAGTTGTTTTTAACACAATGACACTTTCAAAACAAATCCATGTACACAATCATATAATTTAGTGGTGAGGTTCACAACCATCGATAAATATATGAGCTTATTTTCATAGTTAAAGTTCACATACTTCCATTATAATAAAATATTATTTTAATAAAACACTAAGTTATTTCTAAATGAATGCACTCCTTTGTTGTGCGTGCTAAAAGATGAGTGTGGAAGCACACAGGGTGGAGGAAAATATTAGGAATATAAAGTAGATATCAGCACCACTCCATCTGCCAAGTCAGCAGATATTTTCTCCACTGTAAGTTTATTCCAATACTAAATAAATATATTTTTTTGGAAAATCTCTAAATCTGAGGATGTTAAAATCAATCTATGTGTATCAACTTGCTGATGAGCTAACTAAATACTGCATTTACATTTTTGTGGGGTTTTTTTCCCCTTTGATGGAGGGCAATTAGCAATTTTAAGCCTGCTGACTAATTGAAACATTTTCTAAATTATATGGCTCTCTGGAGAAGATGCATTCTACTTAACCTTGGCATTTGTTTTAAATTATAGGAATCTACCATATTATATTATTCAAGGTTTAAAGGTCAGCTTTCTTCTCTAATTTATATCTCAAGGTTTTTATATTCCCACTAGAGGCCCAATGCACGAAATTCGTGCACGGGGGGGGGGGTCCCCTCAGCCCTCTCCAATCTGGGAACCCTTGGGGGATGCCCGACCGCCGGTTTAGGCTCGATCCCTGGATCGGGCCTAAACTGGCGGTCCGACATCCCTCTCAAAATCCAGGACCACTGGCTCCTAACTGCTCACCTGCCTGCCTGCCTGATCACCCCTAACTGCCCCCCCCACTGGCCTGGTTGTACCTCACTGCCCCCCCTGCTGGCCTGGTTGCCCCCAACTGCCCCCCCTGCCAGCTGGGTTGCCCCTCACACCCCCCCCGCACCAGCCTGGTTGCCGTCAACTGCGTCCTCTGCCGGCCTGGTAGCCCCTCACAGCCTGCTGTTCGGTTGTTTGGTCGCCCCTCACTGTCCTCCCTGCCAACCTGGTCACCGCATGCAGCCTGCTGCTCAGTCATTTGGTTGTCCCTCATTAAGCACCCTGCTGGCCCAGTTGCCCCACACAGCCTGCTGCTCAGTCGTTTGGTCGTCCCTCACTAAGCCCCCTGCGGGCCTGGTAGCCCCATGTAGCCTGTTCAGTCATCCATTCGGTTGTTTCGGATGTGACAGCCCCTGGATCTTTATATATATAGATTGAAAGTTAATGGATAGAAGAAAAAAAAAGTACTCTCCTTTACACATTCCAGCTGAAACCAACAATAGTTTTCTGTGTAACTCTACAGTACTTCTTCCAAAGGAGTTCAGAATCCCCTGCAGATGACCAGTCATTCACATTTAAGGTGTCTGTAAATCAGGGAGGGGACAAGACATCTAAGAATCAAAACTGATGCCATGAAGAGGCTGCATATTGTGAATGTTGGTTCCCTCCCTTAAACTGACTGCTAGAATATCCTTTAAGAAGAATTCTGAGCAGCTGTAGCCTACACTGGTGGTGCCAGCTAGATCCCCTTAGCAGGCTGGTGCACTCACTGTCTAGTGCAGTACTTCTCTTAATAGTGCACAACTGTGCCCCTCTTCTAACCATTCCCCTTGGTTAGAAATGCCCAAACAGGGTGGCCTGCAGCCTATGGCTGAATGATGTGAGGTAAAAATAGCCAGCCCCCTTGTCCAAAAGTGGGCAACTCTGTGGTACCATTCATAAGCCAGAATTTTCTGATGGATCAGGCTGAGGCTAAACTTCAGCTGGACCAATATCTTTGCCTAGTCCTATCCTACTCTGCCTTCCTTATTCCTTCATCTCCTCACCTGAGCACCTCTACAATAACCCACCTGCACAAGAACCACCCCCCACCCTCCATCCCCGCCAACTCTGGCTCTGACTTTGTAGAACTTAACCTTAAACAGAGGTAAGTGAAGGCATGAGCTACACTTGCAGGGACAGGGAAGAACCTGGGGTATTTGAGGTGGGTGTAAGCAAAGACCCCAGATGATTCCCATGACCAAAGTCATTAATTTCAAGTCCAGTTTACAGGCATGTCACATTGCCAGGACATTAACTCCTCACAGTTGTTATGTATGCTCATCAACTGTCCCTGTTTGTCTGTGACTAGAGATTTCCTGGAATGTTAAGACTTTCTGTGTAAAACAAAGTTCTAAACAAACCAGTCCTCCATGCCTCCCCTCCTCCCTTTCTGGTTAACCAAAGCAGGCAAATGTGAATAACTTGTACAAAATCTTAAAACAGCCAAGGAGAGATCCAGGATTTCGATCCAAATGTGCCTGACTCCAAAAATTATACACATCAGTGGCTGCCTAACGCCTAATGCCCTGTATTCTGTTCAGTGTCTTCCTCTTTTATTAAAGTACTACTAATAAGACTAAAAGGAAATTGCTTGGTTGTTTGATGGATTGATTGATTGATTGATTGATAAAAACTAAAAGAGGCAAGTAAAGGATGACATCAAAATGTGGTCCAGATCCAATGGCCTATGTAGCCTGCTCACTAGCTAAATGCCCTATCTGACTTTAGAACATTTTGATCAGTTATTTCTAAGCAAACATTTAATACCTAATGGGAAGACATCATGATCAATAATGACTTTCCAGAGAAGAACCATGTTGATTTTAAATTCACTAATACTGATTTGGGTTTAGTAGAGATGGATAATAAAGAAAAGGCAGAATACACTAGTATGCCCAATATGAACTGTGGCGGCTGGGTTTTTCATTTACTTCTTCTCAGTGAATCCTATAAAACCCACTTATTAAGAAATTGAGGCTGAACAGGCAGAAGTGATGTAAAAGAAATGAAAGGTAGAGAAACTTTTGCAATGTGTTAGGAAGTTACACTAAAGGAAAACGACTCACAGTAAGACACATGCTCTGAAAAGTCATGGAAGCAGATGTATCAGACACAGGATAGATGGCTCCTATAGAAAACTTTTTTGAAACAAACAAAAAAAGCTTAAAACTCCTTAAATGATGGCAACACTAATACAGAATAATAGTTGAGTATGATATTTGTGTCTGTACTGCTGACTTTAAATTATTGCTTTACCGCACATTAAATATTTGACTCCGGATAATTGATTATCCAGTTTCCTCAACTATAAAATGAAAAGAGAATAGGACCTACTGCATAGGACCTATGAAAATGTAATGACAAATAGCATATAAAGCACTTAGCATAGCACTGTGCCTATAGCAATGATGTATAAAATGTTAGATCTAATTATGTGAAGATAAACACATTGATTGCGATTTTGTAATGCAAAGACATATTCAGAGTTCTACTTTGTCTTTAGAATCACCAAAGTACATTGGAATGTCATATCATTCATATCTTGTCCTCTGAATAATTACTCACCTTAATTTAGCATTTATCATGAACAGGCTTTACATGGATTTTACTTTTATTTAATCTTAATGATATTTTGATGTAGGTACTTTTATTCCCATTTTGCAGGTTAAGAAATAAAAGTACAGTGAATTTTAACAATAAGCCTGAGTTCACACCCATAGTGTTAGAACCTAAATTGAAAACAAGATTAGCTAGTGTTAAGTCCACACTCCTGACAATGACATTTATCAGGAATAATGTGAGAGGGGTACAGAACGGTGACAACTGTAACTGCAGCTGCCCTTTCCATTTCCAGCTCTTACAGTGCTTCCTAAAGTGCCCTGACTGAAGTGACTGCTAAATGACTGCCTGTGGGCGGATCATGTCAGAGCACAGATAAGGAGAACCTTGGGGCCAACTGAGCAGCCAGCTCCCCTTCTGAAACCTCAGACACAGCCCAGCACCAGCAGGAATAGTGCTGCAGCTGCAGGTAGGGCTGCAGAAAAATGAGGAAGTCGGGACCCCATCTTTATGGTCCTCAAACATGATGCCATCAATCCATCCAGAGTTGGTCAAAGTCAAAATTCTGACACTTCCAATACTTTGCCTTTCTACTCACTCCACTCCACTCCATTCCATCTCATTCCACTCATTTCATCCCTTTTTGTTCCTTCCCACTCTTTTACTTATTTAAATTTTCACCCAAGGATATTTTTAATTGATTTTTAGAGAGAGAGGGAGAGAGAAAGAGAGAGAAATATAGATGTGAGAGAGAAACATCAGTTAGTCTGTTGCCTCCCGCACATTCCCTGACCAGGGATGCAACCTGCAACCTAGGTATATGTGCCATGTCCGCAATTGAGCCCACAACCTTTTGGTGCAGGGGCCAATGCTCCAATCAGCTGAACTCCAGTCAATGAACCAATCAGATGAACCATCATTTCATTCCATTCCACTCCACATTCCATCCATTCCATCCCTTTCTGTTCCATTCTATTCTCCCATTCCACCCACTCAACTCTACATCAGTGCATTCCATTCCAATCCATTGATTAGTTATCCAAAGGCAGTCTCTGGAAAATAAGCAGTAGCTGTTAGAAAAATGAAAGTAATTTAGTTTTACTCCTGAAAAGCTCTCAGACTGACCGAGCTTCATTCAATAGATAGGTTTACAAAGTCAAAAGCGAACTCAGTAATTTACAGAATAACTTAAGTTGTGAAATAAAATACATTATATAATAATTTCAAAATTCCTGGCTCTGAAACCAAATTTGGTCATAGTATTCTTCCTATTACTAGAAGAGTCTACTCAGAAGATTTTATTCTTGGGAACTTTGTGAAGATAAAATAGGAAATTTTCAAGGTATATTTCCAATGAACCATGAAAACTAGAAAGATATGTTTTTTCCATACTGGGGAAACTTCAAATTAAGACCAGGGTATACATACTAAATCAGAATGTGTTTTCCCTCTGAAGGCACTAGATTTTTTAAAAAAGAAATGGATAATATTTTTCTATAATATTTATAATTCCTTTTCTTCGAAGTACCATGACCTCGGCTAGGACAAATAGAGTGCAAACATCATCATTTATTTGTAAGCACTCTAGATTCTATTTTTATGAAATGTCCTGTTTAATTTCTGCAGAGATCTGAAAAAACCCTGGTTTCATTACCTCTGCATTTAAAAAACATACTTCCATATGAATTGACATTAGAAATGAAAATAGCTTAACATTTTATGCTGTTACTTTGGGTGGTGTATAGCAATCTGCAGGTTCCTCACACACTGACCATATTATCTTTCCTTGTGTTCCAGAGTTTTTCAAAGATAGATCTGTGTATTATATAAATTAGCAGTCCCTGGGTGTTTTCAAATTGTCTATTCCTGGATTCTACTTCATTCCTAAGAACTTGAATCTTTGGAGTCGGTACAACAAAGTCTCCAAATAATCTCCCTCAGTAAAGCTTACCCTCTATCCTTTGAAACGCACTGGGACAGCAATTAGGTCCAGTGACTGTGCATGGGCTTTCCTTAACCTGCCTGACAGTGATTCCTGGGCACGTCACCCATTACAGCTGTCACACAAATTAAGCTCTGTAAGAGCTCAGATGAGGGGATTCATTGTCTCCTGGATGCTTCATTTAACCTCAAAAAGTCAGAAAGAGACAACCAAGCCAGTAGAGCACGAATGCTAACTCCCATGTGCCCAGGTGGTGCCTTGCTGAATCCAGGTATTTGAGGGTAGGCAATATTGTAAATTCACATGCTATACAGATTCTCATGCCAGGAAGGGAAATTGCCATTCAATGTTTTAGAGCTGCATTTGCTAATTCTCTATTCTTGGTATTGTTTTATCTGTCTTTGCATTTTAAGTGTCATTTCGGCAAATAACAAGTAACCAAGAGGTGAAAGAGAGGAATACTCTCTACGCATCTATGTTTACATGTATGACCTCACTTGTTCTGCGCCCTGAGAAGAGAATATTGCTATCTCTAGATTAAAAATAAAGCAAACAAAACAAAAGGATAAGTAGTTCATTCAAAGTTAACGAATATCAGCCCTATATGTTGAGCCCCTTTACACCTATGCAAAAATCTGAATTTCTTCTGCCACACCATGTTACTTCCATTTCTTTTCCTCCAATAGTTGTTGTAGGTGTGAGGTTCCTATTTCTATGTTGGCTGTCAGTCTCCTCCTGGCTGCTCTCTTCTCCCAGAAGCGCTCCTGCATTCCTTCATACAAGGTCTCTCCATTTTCAAACACATAGTCTCCCTACCTTAAGATCAACTCTGACAAGTAATATAATATATAAAATATAATCTATACTAATAATAACATAGGTGACATCACGCCCTCACGTCATCATAAGATAGCCATCACAAGATGGCCGTCATAAGATGGCCGTCACAAGATGGCCACACGCACAGTGGAAGTAGGGCCTGGTGGCCACTCCACACAGTGAGGCCTGGGGGTCCAGCAGATCTGCACTGTGCAGAAGAGGCCAGTCCCGGCATCTCCACCGTCTCGTACGGAGGAGGCAGGTCGCGTCAGGGAGGGCAGTTGTGGGCGATCAGGCTGGCAGGCAGAAGCAGTTAGGGGCAATCAGGCAAGCAGGCAGGTGAGTGGTTAGGAGCCTGCAGTTCCGGATTGTGAGAGGGATGTCTGACTGCCAGTTTAGATGTTCTGTAGAATCGGGCCTAAACCAGCAGTTGGACATCCCCTGAGGGGTCCCAGATTGGAGAGAGTACAGGCTGGGCTGAGGGAGAGAGTGCAGGCTGGGCTGAGGGACAACCACCCCCCCGCCCATGCATGAATTTCATGCACCAGGCATATAATATAATATTATATAATATAATATAATAATCACAGGAAAAATACCACATCATATACAAATAATCTACCCACATTCAAAGAGGAAGGGATTATACAAGGTGAAGGTCACTGAATGCCATTCTACCACAGACAGTCTACTGGGGTTATATAATTTCATATTGCATGTGTACTCTTTATCAAAGGAAAGCAAAGTTAACTGTTCCTCAGGGAGCTTGAACCTGGCCCATATAAAGCAAAGGAATAAAACAAAGAGAGATATAATCCACTAGACCAGCCAACTGAAATAGAGAATGAGACTTGACAAAATAATGAGTATATTATTTTTCTTCTCTTATTTGCTAACATATGCTTTCTAGGAGACATGAAAAATTCTAAAATATTTTGTTTTTCTCAAAAGATTTTAACATCTCCTAATTGGTATGTCATTTCATAATTACAGACTGCTACTAAAGCAGAATTTTTGAGTCATTCTTAAATCTTCCTTCTCTGCTAAGTTGTTTTTATGTTGTGGAATGTCTGAGTCTATAATTAAATTATTGTCTCAAACAAATTAGCCAATCCATGCATACATTAACATATCATTATAAATGTGGAAAACATAGATGCATGCCATAGATTATCAAGCTGGGCAGTACTGCACAGGTCTAGGCTTGCTTTCCTGATAACTGGCCTCAAGTCTGGGGATGGGAAGAAACAGAGAAATTAATTCTAAGAAAAAGGGTAAATTTACCTTTATTTGAAATAAGGGAAATGTGTGGTAGTTGGAAATACTGTCATGCAAATAGTTATTTCAATACTCTTTTCTTTCTCACTATGGGAAAAATATACTTCCTCAGTCCACTGACATATGTCTTGCTTTGGCCAATAGAATGTCCATGAATGCTATGTGAAAAGTAGCCTTAAGTGTATTTGTGAGGTTGAACTTGGCTCATCTACTCTGTTGATCCACTGTGATACAATGAAGCCCCTTCAAACTGCACTCTAGGACACACAAATATGAAGCCGAACTGACAGAACTGGCAGTTCAGCTGAGCTTTCCAGGTAAACCCTGTCTAGATCAGCTGGGCCAGAGTCACCTGCAGACCCGGGAGTCTGAAGATAAACATTTGCTGCTACAAGCCCATTGAGCTTGGCATATTTTGTTACACAGCATTGTCACTGCAATAGCTGACTACTATAATGCCTGAAGATACAGTCTTAGGTTTAAATCTGATTCTGCTAAGTAGATACATCCTGGCATACCTTGCTTCCAGACTATGGCACTAAAGTGAGTATCATCATAAAGGAAGTTGTAATCTTTTTTTACAACTGGGGGAGGGCCTTGCCTTCAATTTGTAAAAAAACTCAACATCTATGAATCACAATAAAGTGAAGCGCAGTAAAACAAGGTATGCCTGCACTAAAATCTATTTATTTATACAGCATATACTATACATATATGCTTCATTTTAAATGTCATTTATGTATAATAGCACTCGCATTTGTGTATGGGTAGTATTTTCTTAATATATCACATAAAATAGGTGTTTTGGTAGACAGTATCCTGCTAACATTTAAAGAAGCCCTTAAATGATAAAATGCTTTATAATGAAATGTAGCAACAGTGAACCTAGAAGTGTCATTTCTCCTTGTCAGGCTTTCGGGTACCGTGGTCTCCTGGTTATTCACAATTGTAAAGGGATCTGATAACTCTATAAACAGTCGCATGCAGTAAACTGCTTTTTGAGAAGGCTATGACATTCTAAATGTATTTATTGCATCTCATCTTATGAGATTTCATGTTTCATTTTTATAAATATTAGGAAAATAGTTGCAGATTACATCAAGGTCACAACTGTCCTCTTATATCAATGCAGCATCAAGAGAGAAACACCAGGGCAGAAAGAAATTTGTAAAACACTATTGAAATAAATGCAAATGGTTGGAAAAGCTGTCTTCAATTTCAACAGTTGTAAGAGCCCATCCCTGTCTAAAAAGACTTCTGACCATAAGATTTATTTTCCTCGTCAATGTGAAACAAAAAGAGTGAGTAGCAACACTACATAATCCAAATGAATACTCAATACCTCTTATATAGACTGCAAAAACGTATACTTTCTTACAAACATTTGTGTTTAACTTAAACAGCTTAAAATTGCTGATATCATAACAATCAGTTGCTGGGGCAGAGTCAGGGCTTGAAGTTGGACATGAGTAAGCAAACCTTACATATGGCCCTAACAAGCAGTATCAGCACAAACACAGTGACATGACTGAAACTAGGAAACTCTCTCCCATCTATAATTTATTTCAGTATCTTTATTTTTCTTTACAAAACTCGGTTTTAATTCACATCCTAGGTTCAATATACTTTTTTTGTATTTTAATCTAGAACAGGGCTTCTCAACCTCAGCACTACTGACATTTTGGGCTGGATAATTTTTTGTTGTGGGAGGCTGAACTGTTTGTTTAAAGATATTCAGAAGCATCTCTCGCTTCTACCTATTGGGTTCCAGAAGCACCCTCTTCTCTGGAGCTGTGACAACCAACCATGTCTCTATGCCTGGCCAAATGCCCCCTGGGGGCAAAATCACTCCCATAGAGAACCAATGATCTAGAGAAATGCAATACTATACAATATGCTATTTATTCTAATACTAGATGCTAACCATAAGCACAAAAATAGCCACAATTATATGTGTTTATTATTTGTCAGATGCATAATTCATTTTATTCCTCACAAAAGTTAAATGACTTGCATATTATTATTACCTCTCTATTATTAATGAGAAACTGAAGCATAGAGAAGATAAGTGACTTGCTCAGCTAGTAAGGGGATGCTGGATTTGAGCACAGGGCAGTGGGGCTTATGAGAAGGAAGTCCCAAATTAAATGGTCTGCAGGATGTCAGGATTCCAGCGGGACCTTAGACACATGAGCAGTATTCCCTGGAACAGGGGTGGGGAAACTTTTTTTTTCTGCCAAGGACCATTTGGATATTTATCACATCATTCTCGGGCCATACAAAATTATCAACTTAAAAATTAGTCTACTAATCCACTCTATATTTGGTCAAACATTTAATTAACTTGCCCCTAATGCCTTGGCAGGCCAGACCAAATGATTTCACAGGCCTTACATGGCCCATGGGCCAGACGTTCCCCACCCCTGCCCCAGGACCCCTCTTTGCTCATCTGTTCAATCTGGAAGCTAAACTAAATGGCCTCAGGGATGCCCCTTCCACTTCTATGGATCTGTGAGTTCTAAATCATAGTCAAATCTATTTGGCTGGATTTATGTCAATAAGGGCAAGGTGACCACACATCAGATAATGGCCAACTACAGCAGTCCAGTTCCCAATGGCAGCTATCCATCTTCAGTGAATTAGATTCATGTTGTTTTAGTGTATATATTCCCTTAAACCAGACTGGCATGAGTCAATTCTGCGGGGAAGAGATGACCTCACAAAACTGTCTTACAAATTTCTCCACGAATCTCAGCACAAGCTCTTCAAAGTCATGCTCAAATGCAGACAAGGTTAGAGAGGATACACATAACTTCCCCCTCTGGCAAAGCCAATGGGAGAAAGCAGTTAACTGCTGGCCAGATGACCCTAAAAGATTAACTTTAAAGTAAGTGCCAGAAAACTTGATCAGCCGAAGAGGGTTAATTAAATTAATAATGAACATTGGAAGTAGGAGCTAGTTTCTTCACCTAAGGTGACTACTGTGACCCCCTCAGCTCATAACAAATTAGAAGATTCTGGTGAGTGAGAATATGCTAAACTCCATTCCATAACCTCATCGAAAATGTCTCTTTACCAGGTTATCTGTCTCTAGCCTTTCTCCTCTCTCAATGAATCTATCTATTCAGCGACAGCTAAAACCAGCTTTGTTTTAGTTACTGCTCATCTCACACAGTTCCTTAAAGCTCATAACCACATTTTGACCATTTAACCTTCCTAACCATAGACATGATCTCAGACATGTATTCTTACAAATCCCAATAGAAAAATAAAGCTGTGCATAGTTCCCTACATGTAGACTACCTTTTCCATAATATAAGATTCTAGGAGAACTATATCTAACATTTATTGATTATGATTTTTGACAGATAAATTTTATAAAAGTATACCATAAACAAAAATTTTTAACAACTTAAAGTAAAATACAGTTCTCAATTTTTCTGAGCCTACCAAAGCCAGGAACCTCGCACACTATCTCTAATAGTACAGTCTTCCCTTTACCACCTTCTACCCACAGAGCCATTGCCACACTTTCAAATGTGTTAGAGGCTCACTTATGGTTGCTCACTCATATTCATTTAGTTTTGTAACCCAAGAATATTCTTGAATATTAAAAAAAAACAGAAACAAAAATGTCATGCAAACATGAGCCATTGTTTTTATCATGTATATGATATATATAGAAATATATATATTTATGAGTAAACTGCATATAAAATATATCCTTTAACTATTATACAATATTGAAAATAAATGGTTTTTAACTTTAAACTCTGAACATTTTTATAAGGGCATGATTATATATGGAAAAACATATCAACACACTTAGATTATTCAAGAGGAATATATTGAATTAGAAGAAAATGAGACTGATGTCTAATTAGAACTCTTTGGTTCTTCCAGCTTTCCTTGATAAAATTTCCCAGATTGAATAATTGTAATTTCTACCTGTACCAAATCCATAGCCAGTCTCATAGCTCGCTGCCATTAGGCTACTCACCACTTCCCCTACTGAATTATTAAATGATCTTTGGTGTTGGCCGCAGTTCATAGAAATGCCACAGTCCAATGCATCGGAGCGCTGTCAACTGTTAAGGAAAGACTAAACGTCCTTGACAGCTGATAAAAATTTCATTATTATCCTTTCCTTGGAAAGGATGCAACTCAGCCCAAAGCTGCTAAGTGTGGAGCTTTCAGAGTTCTCAATTTCTCTCTTGGAGAGGGCACACTAGATTTTTTCACGGGGATTAAATGGCATATTCAAAATATGCAGCCTGGCCTGGCACACTCTGGGTCCTTATACTTGTGTCCTTTCATTGGCCCTACAATTTTTTTCCTTACCTCCCTAAATGTTAATTTGGCCTTAAAGAACAGAGTCAGAAGTGCAAAACTAAAGAATGGAAGAAATACGAGATCTTGAGAGAAGATACCAGTTAAGAGATACTGACTTCAGATAGTTAAAATATTCAGATACTCCAGGCAAGTTCTTTCCTCAGCTGGGCCTCTGTGTAAAAGGGGTTGAATCCTTTCCAGATCTATCTGTTCATTGGGTTATTGTGAAGATTAAAAAAATAGGCTAGAGCTAATTTTTAAAGCCCATATATTACAAAATATAAGTATTCTTATTTTTACAGCTAGGAGGTATGTGATAAAATTATATTAGTAAATTGTGTGATTAGACTGGATCAATTCAATGTTTGGTTCCCCAAATTCTATTGCCTTGGAGAAATACAAGTTATAGTCTTATTATTTAGTGATAACTACTTCAAACTACAAACACTAGATCCTACCATTAGAGTTCTGATTAAGCAAATCAGTAAGGATGTTACTAGATACAATAAATACAGGTAAAGGGCTAATTTGCAAATAAATAAATAAATAAAATAAATTAGTCTTTTTGCTTTAAAATTAACTTAGAGGATTGAAGTAGTTTTTCTACCTTGCATTAGAGGAACTATATGAAGAATCTATAACTTAATCATCTGAAGTGCAGAGTGAAATTTGCTATTTTCTCCTGCTATGACAAAGCATAAGAAATCCTGACCGAGAGAATATTTCTTGCCCATACCCTTGATCAGAAATAATTGCAGACTTTGAAAGTCTCCAGGACTGAGAATACTTTTTATTTTTAAAGGGGGTAGAGATTGAGAAGGATGTGCAGTACAGAGTGTTATCTGTACTTGCCGTAGCAAAGCATATTTTTAAATACCTGGTTTTATAGGCTTCTCTTGGCAGACTGACCTTTCTTTAGAGGAGCTTATCTTGCTATGGAGTGCTATTCCCAGGGCCCCTGGGGTTCACTGAGCTATGAAGAAGCAGAGTCAGAAAATAGAGGGGACAAATATACAAGCAACATAAAGTTTCTGCTAAGTTAGAAGAACCACTGGGACTCCAAACGTGGTTTGACAACTTCCTAGTTCACATCCTACTCAGCTGTTCTGAGAAAAGGGACCATGGAGAAGCTCAGCCTCCTGGGGACAGAAGGGAAAAATAAAATCTTTCCTCTAAGGGCAGAGATGGAAAAGGTCAGCTAATGCAGTATAGTTGCAGAATTCTAAGAAAAAACACCAGCATGCTCAAAGCGGGGGCCTAAATGAGTTGCAGTAGCTTGCAAACCCAGTTGTGCATAGTCTACAAGTGATTTCCTGTGGGAAGGTCAGGAACTTTCAAGACAACCACAGTGGGCTTCAACATGCCACCCACCTCACCCCAGCTTTGTGTTCAATTCCATTTTCATATCTGTAAAGTGAACCCACAGATAGCTACTTTATAGAGTGTTAAGAGGATTGAATAAGATAATGTGTAAAAAATACCTACTGCGGTATTTGCACGGCTTACACCCCTGGTGGAGGTTTCTTTCTTCCCCTACTATGAGTGCCAGTGCTAGAAGGCACAGCTCTCCAAGGGGCACGGAGAATGAGCCGGGCCTCACCAGTCTGGAGGCCTCCCACCCGGGACCCATAGCCTGCTTGGGCTCTCGGGGCATGTCACTGAGACTTTTCTGAGCTTCAGTTTAGTCACTGTGAAATTGGGTCATAATAATCCACCATCTCAGGTGGTTGTTAGGAGCACTAAAGGAGAAAATGAAAGCAATTTTCTTTGTGTGTTAATATTAGCCCCATTATCATCATTATCATCATTAGTATAAGACAAGAGAGTCAAGAAATCCATCTTCTCCCATTCCCTCCTCTTATAAAGACACTCATTATTAGATTTAGGGCCCACCCTAAGTCCAGGACGATTTTATCCCAAGACCCTAACTTAATTAGATCTGCAAAGACCCCTTTTTCCAAATAAGGCCACATTCATCAGTTCCCTGGGGCTAGGGAAGGGTCTATCTTTGGGGGGATCACAATTCAACCTACTACAGGGAGTCAGATGTTAAGAATATAAATGGACATATTATGCAATGGCAAGTAGTGATGATGCTCTAAAGACTAAGGACGGGGGTTAAGGATGAATGGGGATGCCTTTTGGAGAGACCAGTCAGCACAGGTCTTCTGAAGGTGACATGTGAGCCAATAAAGGAATGACACCATGAGAGAGTAAGGCATGCCAATAATTGAGGGAGCCTCAAATGCAAAGGCCTGAAACAGGAAAATCAAGAGAAGTCGGGGTGTCTGGAAACACCGTGAGGGCGCAGGGTGAATGCAGGAAAGACATGAGGGAGTTGTTATGGATTGAATGTCTGTGTCCCCTCAAAATTCATATGTTGAAATCCTAACCCCCAAAGTAGTAGGGGTGGGACTTTGGAAGGTAATCAGGTCATGAAGACGGAGCCTTCAGGAATGGGCCTATTGTCCCTATAAGAACAGACATGAGCGAGCCTCCTCCCTGTCCCTGCTCTCAGCATTGGCAGGACACAGTGAGAAGCTCATCTGCAACCCAGCAGAGGAACCCACCAGAACCCGCATTGCTGGCACCTGGAGCTGAGACTTCCAGAACTATGGGAAATGCATTTCTGTCATTGCTAAGTCCCCAGACTATGGTATTTGGGACAGCAGCCTGAGCAAAGATGGGACTGAACGGACACAGGGGTGGGGAGTGTGTGTTGAATTTTATTCTTCATTTGATGAGAAG
Organism: Myotis lucifugus; assembly: GCF_000147115.1. NCBI lineage: Eukaryota > Metazoa > Chordata > Mammalia > Chiroptera > Vespertilionidae > Myotis > Myotis lucifugus. Next base: position 2,768,109 of record NW_005871195.1, read on the forward strand.
CCAAGGCAAGCAGAGTTGTCTGCACCTTTAAGGAGAACACTTTATTTTAAACCAAACCCTAAACACATATTCTTTTCTCACATAATTAGCTCTAATAATGTGACACAGGAGCAGTGCTTTGCCCATATTAGAAATAAACTCAGCTTTTTCTACCATTTCTGTTCACCTTGTGCTCCACTGAACACATCATGCATCTGCATAAACGATTCCTTCTGCCTGCATGCCTTCCCTGTGTGGCTCCTTCCTCCGCTGGCCTCTGTCCCCTGTTTGTGTCACCTCCCAGAAAAGGCCACTCTCCCTTCCTCCCTCCATACTCCTGGGCACCTATTGCCCTGAGCACATGCTGCCCTGCACTGCCACCGTCTGTGTATAATCCTGCCTTCTCCACTCCACTGCAGTCTTCTATGGTCACATCTACATCTTTTCATCTTTGTAATCCCAGAAACTAGCCCAGTGCACGAAAACAGTCGAATAACTGTTAAGTGTGTGAGTGAATCTTGGCCTCATTCAGCTTGATTTTGCCTGGGCTTATTGATCCCATCCCACTACTTCATGAGACATGGACTCTCTTCTGGTATTCAGTGAATCTGTAGAAGGTAAGTGCCAGGTCACACTCTACACCAGTGGTCGCCAACCGGTGGTCCATGGTGGTCCATGAGGTCCGAAAGGTTGGCGACCGCTGCTCGAAACATTTTTCTTACAGTTTATTAGAATCACATTCAAGTACTGGCCTATTACTCTTGGTTTGCAAATTACCCAAGAAGCAGATGAGTGGCAGCTCTTTTCCCTACAGTGAGTTTGGGATAAATGGGGCAATGGGAGCTGCATTAACCTGTCAGGGGCCACCCACCAATCCCAAGGAGCCAAATCTGTGATTCAAGTTGTTGTTTTCTTCTGGCCCTGCCATGCACTGAGCTCACAGAGCCATGCTGTATTTGTCAAGCACCTGAGTTCTGCAAAATCAATAAAATCTGTGAACCACAACATAACACACACACACACACACACACACACACACACAGAAAAGAGACTGTCCCCTTTAATCCTTTAATTATGGCAGCATAAATGGACCCACCCACTGTGGCCTTCAGGGATACTGCCAGGACAATGGGGTGTGGGGAACCATTTAATTTTTTGTATAAAATTCTCCTCATTGGACTTTCTCTAATGGAAAACCCAAAGCTGAATATGTGTCATTGTGTTAAAGCATTACGGTTGTGTGTGGAAAGAAGAACATACACCAAAAAGGATACCTGACCATTTCAGACAACATATTCAAGTATTGGTGGGAATAAGAAACATTTCAGGTGGACTTCTTTTAAGTAAATACTGAATATGTCCAGTGAGCTCAAGAATCTAAACAGAGGGGCCTCTAGTACACATCTAGACAAAAATAGGATCGCTGTGACCAATGTCCCAGGTAGTTCCCACGGTTGTCAGAGTTCATATCTCAACTCCAGATCCAGGTCCAGCTAGATGGTCTATGGGAGGCTGGGAGGATGCTGAGCCAGGTGTGTTGTGGACACAGCTGCATGCTGTAAAAATGCATGCTCAATGAATCCTGGAATAATTTTTCAGATCCCAAATACTGAGAGGAAAGTGTCTTCTGGCTCGATAGTCTCAATGTACTATTGAGGTAAATGAATTTTGCTTGGTTAGTTTCTAAAGGCAATGATTTTTGTAAAGGGATGAGGTATAAAAATGGACTTAAGAGCCTGAGAAAATGTTATAGATCATTGGCTCTAAAGTTGGAGAAACTTAAAAAAATGACTACAAGGATATTGATATGATGGCAATATTTTTTACTTAGTTCTTTCATTATTTGAAGTGTTTTGTCAATAAGTATTTAGGGACATGGCTCAGCTATCACCATATCCAATTCATGGGTCAGGACAATCTAGCCTGTAGCAGTGAAATGACTTGCCCCAGTTCTCACAGCTCTGGGTATTACATATAAGACATGGAAATGGACTCAAGACTCTTATCTACTGTTCACATGGGAATAAAAAGTTAAATCTCCTGAGATTGGTTAGCATCCCCAAGGATGGGATGGTGTGTTTTCTTTCTTCCAGGCTATTTCAGAAATTGTTTGCCATAACTGTTTTTTCAAAGTGCCAGTTACCTTGAAATAACTCTAAAGGACAGTTCATTGCCAACGGTCTTCTATGGAACACTAATTTCAAAATACATCAGCAGACATCCTATATAATAAAAGGCTAATATGCAAATCGACCGAACAGCAGAATGACCATTCGCTATGACACTCACTGACCACCAGGGGGCAGATGCTCAATGCAGGAGCTGTCCCATGGTGGTCAGTGTGCTCCCACAGGGGGAGCGCTGCTCAGCCAGAAGCTGGGCTCATGGCTGGCTATCGCAGCAACAGTGGTGGGAGCCTCTCCCACCTTCGTGGCTAAGGATGTCCAACTGATGGCTTAGTCAGACATCCCCTGAGGGCTCCCAGACTGCAAGAGGGTGCAGTCTGGGCTAAGGGACCTCACCCTCTGAGTGCACAAATTTCGTACACCAGGCCTCTAGTTACTTAAAACAATCCAAACAAATTGTCAAGGAAAATGCTGGGTTAAGGTTTGTGAAACATTTCTTTACTGTAGTGCTTACTGCCACCTTAAATAAAAATATGCAGCCCTGTCCTTTGTGGTTCAGTTGGTTGAGTGTCTTCCTGTGTACTAAGAGGTTGCTGGTTTGATTCCTGGTCAGGGCACATGCCTGGGTTGCAGGCTTGTCCCCAGTAGGGGGCATAAAGAAGGCAGCCGAGAGACAGAGAAATATATTAAAATATAAAAATATGCATCCCATTATCTTCTAGTAGTGGGTAGAGTACACAGGAGCTCCTGAATATGTTGGTAATGGGACTGTTTTTATTATTTTTCACCTAGATAAATATTTAGAAAAGCTTTTGCCAATGGGAATCTTAGTGCTCTATAGTAATGGACCTTCCTAGATTAAATATACACTCCAGTTAAGGTACATACAGTAAATTATATTGTGACAACACCTTTGTAATTATCTCAGCTAGTTTCACCATGGATATGACCACAATCAGTGTTTCACACTCATTAAGATGGCAGGAAAGCTCAAAAGAGTAAAATACTGTATTGGGGAAAAATAGAAATTATAATGAAAATCGCCTCTAAATATATTTATTCTTTGACATGGTTATAGAATAATATCCTATGTAAAGATAAAACTTATGACTCCAGTAATATTCCAGTGGCGATTTTATGAAAATCTCTCCTATTTTGAGCTCTCTGATAATCAGTGTTTTTGCAGAGAACACTGTGTCCTGCAGCCATGGTATGGAGAGTAGGGGACAGGTTGGAAGGGAACTCAATCCACCTCTCAGATCCCATCAGCACTGCTCTCTGGTTCCTAAAGCCACTTGGCAGTGTTGTAGGGACACCTTGAGATAGTGGAACATTATAGGCACCTTTCTTCTATTTTCCAATTTTGAATCCAAAGTCAGAGGTTTCCCCAGTGACACAAATTGACACATTCAGGCCATAGTGAGTCTAGTTTCCTTCTCCTGGGGACGTCATGTACAGCATAGTCTATATAGTTAACACTCCTGGGTTGTGCTTGAAAGTTGCTAAGACAGTCTTCACAGTTCTCAGCATAAGAAAGAAAGAACTGTATAACTTTGTGAGGGATGGACGTTAACTGAGCTTATGGTGGCAATCATTTTGCATTGTACACTTATGTCAAATCATTATGTTGTACACCTTAAACTAATACAATGTTATATGTCATTTATCTATACTAATAATAGTGAAATATGCAAATTCCAGCCAGGATGCCACACAGTAACAGTAACAACTGAACAGCAAGCTGCGTGGGGCGACAAGGCTGGCAGGGGGGTTAGTGAGGGACGACTAAACGATGGAACAGCAGGCTGTGTGGGGCGACCAGGCCAGCAGGGGGGCAGTTAGGGGCAACAAGGCTGGCAGAGGGGGGCAGTTGAGGGCAACCAGGCCGGTAGGGGGGGAAGTTAGGGGCGATCAGACCGGCAGGCAGAGGCAGTTAGGGGTGATCAATCTGGCAGATGGGGGGGGGAAGTTAGGGGCAATCAGTCAGGCATGCATGTGAGCAGTTAGGAGCCAGCGGTTCAGGATTGTAAGTGGGATGTCCTCAGGATCGGGCCTAAGTGGCAGTCGGACATCCCCCAGGGTGTCCCGCATTGGAGAGGGTGCAGGCTGGGCTGAGGGGGGACACCCCCCCCCCGTGCACAAATTTCATGCACCGGGCCTCTAGTATCTCAATAAAACGGGGCTGGGAGGGAAAAATAAGTTATCTGGGAAGGAGTGGATATTCTTTTATCAGAGTTGGTCAGGGGTGGAACAGCAATGGAGAAATGCACACAGGACTTAGGAATGAGGGGAAAGAGTGCTAATGCTAATGCTGAGTTGCTGGCTGAGAGTCTGACTAGAAGCCCCCAGTGAGGGGGAGGTGTTTCTGATGCTTTCTGATTTTAAAAGGTAGCTAGAGAGGCATGTTTGGGCCAGTAGTGTCTGCAGCTAGAAACCACTCATAAACCAGAGTGCACTGCATCCAAGGGCTGGGCTACAAATGAGCTTTACTGTGGACATGTGCAGGAAGTGTGTGCCTGTTACCTGAAATAAGATGCAGTCTACATTTTCCAGGGTTTAAATTTACCAAAGTTATGCAAACCACACCTTGCTAGCTTCTATAAAAAGTTCTGTCTTACCATGTGGCATTAGAAAGACATAGCTAGGTACAAAGATTAAGTATATCAACAACATATAATTAGCTACCACAATCAAAAGCAAAAAAAGAAAAAAATGTGATCTCTTGGCTGCTTAGAGCCATGCCATTATAATAAATTAATAAGAATGTGAATCAAACATTATATAGATCAGCAAAAAGAAGCAGTTTTTGAAGGGTATAAGCAGTTCTCACTTGGCCATTTACTCTTTGATGGTGTGACTTCCTAAACCTTTGTCATTTCTGTACAATGTATTTTATTGAGTCAATAAAATTACTTTGAACCCACGTGCATAAGAGGGTCTTTCTCTAAAGACTTTTTAAACTATTGCTTGAGAATATGGGCTTGGGTATCAGGAGGACTTTAATTTACATCTAAGCTCTGCCATCTGCTTTGAGCAAGACAATCACATTTCTAAGCCTCTGTTTTCTCATCCGTAAAAAGCGGGGATAATAAAAGCTACTTAAATAGGTCTATTTATGGGTAAATGTGATGAATATAAAGCTTTAGGACAGGATGTAGTACATAACCATCAGCAAATAAATGGTGAAAAATAATCATAATAATCACTCACTTTTTAGGGTGATAGAAGGGAACTCAAAATGCATTCAATACAAATCTTTCACAATTCGAATAAAGACTTTGAATTGCTTAGTTCTAAGCAGTTTCAAAGTACTTTCTAAAATTTATTTGACCATGTATTACAGACCCACCATTTTTCAAGCTCTGAGCAAGCAACTGCAATTCAAAGCATTAACATTCTCTGTGAATGTATATATGCTACTTATTCAAACCCAGATATGTTCAAGAAAGCACCTATGACAGCTGCCTCTTGACTTCAGGGTGTACAGTGGGGAAACAACACAGGGTGTGTCCTGTGACTTGATGGAGGTCTCAATAAGGTTGATGGGAGAACAGAAGGAACAATGACTAGGTCGTGAAAGTCACTTCACGGAAAAGGTGGTGACTTGTTGGGTCTTGAAGGAAGAGATGGAGCAGGTGGATGTGTCCTTCGAGGTAGGCAGTGGGAACATAAGCACCATGTCACCAATGAGAAAACCAAGAGGGTGTTGCGCTGAGTGAAACAAGTCAGACAGAGAAAGACAAATGCCAGATGATTTCACTTATATGCAGAATCTAAACAACAAAACAACAGACAAAACAGAAACAAATTCGTAGATACAGAGCTACAGAGAACCTTTTGATGGTTGCCAGATGGGAGAGAGACTAGGGCGGGGGGGGGTGAATGAAAAAGGGAAATACATTAAGAAATACAAATTGGTACTTACAGAATAGTCAAGGGGATGTAAAGAATAGCATAAAGAATATAGGCAATAATATTGTGATAACAGTGTAGGGTGTCAAATGGGTACTAGATTTATTATGGTGATCACTTCCTAAATTACAGAAATATTGTACATTTAAAACTAACATAATATTGTATGTTGACTCTAATTGAAAAATAAAAATAATTGTTTAAAAGATAGTTCTATCACACCTTAAAAAAAGAGAGAGAGAGAGAAAATCAAGAACTGAAGAAATATATCAATTGTTCCTAGTCCCATAGCATATTAGGGGCAGAGTTAGAAATAATATCAGGTCCCATGAGCCAGCTCTACTAATACTTCTATTCTTTAAGTTCCAATATGTTTCTCATTATTCCAAACAAATAATATCTAAGTTTGCAGAAAGAAATAATTTCAGAAGTTTAGTTCCCCTGGGGATAACTTTTTACTAATTTGTTTTTGTCATGGAATTTGTTTTCTCTTGCTTGATTTAAGCCTTTACTTGCTATATTTCATTTTACTTTGACCTTTCCCTTTTTTTTATCTCCTTTGAGCATATTTTATTCTCTCTTTATAGACAGCAATTTATTCCCCCACCCCGAGGAACTAATTTATGCATGTTTTAAAATATGCAAATAATGTAAATGTAAATAGGCCCCCAATGATACTTTATGGGATTCTAAATTGAAACTTGTTTCACTTGATGCACAATGTCTTGACCTTCAGGTCATATCCCATTGGGCTACTCTAACTGTAAAATGAACTCTGCATCTGCTAATCAGATTATTGGATCTTCATGTTTACCATAACTCTGATTAAAGGCCCTTACAGCAAATGGACTATGGCTGTTTCTGCAACTGAGCCTTATTAAAATTTAAAGTGTATCCATAAATACGTAAGTGCCTATTATAGATCAAAGTTCTGAAACTTAAATATTCACAAATACAGCTCATTTTACAAAACCACAGATTCAAAATTCCTGAGAGCCAAGGAACCTTACTAGTTAGTACCAAATAACCTTAGTTATTTCTGCAGTGAGTATACTGTGCTCCTGTGAAGGAACTTCTTTTGTAGCCTGAGAACACATTTGATTTTATATGGGGAATTCAGGAATATAGTTTCCATTCATGGAACACTGTTGTTATGTTAATGTCTAAACAATGGTAAGGGCTTATGTAATATTATAGTATTTTATGCATCAGCTAGGGAACCATTGGGGGCTTACTGATTGACGTGATTCTCTAGCCCTTTGAAGAGGTTAATAAATTGGGGCATTTTTCTTATTATGATTGTTCACAGAGTTTAGAAAGCTGTAATTCTATAACACTCCAGGAAGGTTTAGATTGATGCCTCCAGATACTAAATAGTCTAGACTACATGATTCAGAGAGCAAAATCAATGCCGCAAAAAACGAAAACAAGTGATATGATTAGAACTACATTTTGATTTGTTGATTTGTGCTGGAAGCATTTTTTTGGTATTAAAGTTGCTGGTCTATTAAATCCCATGGGGAAAAATAATGGAACTCATTACATGGAGTGTTCCACTTTGCCACATCTGGAGTCTGAATTGCACACTTATTAGTTATGTGCACTGAAGCAAGTTGAGGAAACACAGGTTTGCAATAAAATAACCTTTCCCATCAGGGGAGTTTCAATATCCTCAGGACCTTTTGGAAGTAGTAGTGGGTGTACAAAGAACAGTGAAGTGTCTGTTTGCCACCCACTGTCCAAAGTGGACAATAAGCACTAGAAAAATATAGTTTTTGTTTCAGCATCCTTTCCTGATAGGAAGGAAAGGAAGACGGAGTTAATAGGATAATCCATTAAAGACTAAAAATAAAGGGCAAAAAACCACAATTTTCTTAGACAACATAGAGACAGGAAAGTCTGTTTAATCATTTCCTGAGACCAAAGACTAAATTGAAATTCCAAAATTTGTTTAATCTCCTCCAACCCCCCCAAAAACTGATGTCACAAACAACTCACAGGACATGTCATTTTAATTTTGATCATTTACACTCTGATGAACAGCAACTGTTCTTCTGGTTTCCTCGTTTTGGGGGAGTGAGCCAGTTTGAAGCACATTTTGTCTTCCATCAGAAACACCAGGCCAAATATGTTAAAATAGCAAATGTTAACGCAGTTTTATCATTTACTATCATTACTAAGGAAAGGATTATAATAGATGCCATTAATTGAGCATTTACTATGTTCCAGGAGAGGTATGAAGTATTTTACACGTTATGTCATTAATCCTGAACATTAGCCTGCCTCAAATCACTACTTTTTATTACAGAACTCATCCTTGCTTTCTGACTTATCACATGGCCCTCCTCACTGTTCATTAGGAACCCATCCCTTGACTGGAAGAGTGACCGTACGACCCCGGGCTGGTTAACGAGAACTCTGTGACAATAATTAGTTTAGGAGTGAACATGCAATTACAGCCTGGCCAGCGTGATAGAATCCTGGGATTTTCCTGAAACTATTCAATCAGGTGAAAATTCCTCTCATCATCTACTGTGGACATACAACTGAAAAAGTATTTTCCTTTCCTTCTATATCCCTATATGCCCTTTTCTGCCCTTGTTGATAACACTAGTAGCCAGCTCATTCACCATAAAAACAACTGTGGAGGAGTCACTTTTGTATGCAAAGGAAATAAACTGAGGCTTTAATATACTTAGTTTGAAAAGTGGCTGAGCCCTGGAGTATAAGACTGTCAAAGTATTATTGAAGCATATCAGCAATTTTGGAGGAGTCAGAATGAATGATTAGAGTTTAAGTGGTTGTCGTTAACATTTAATTAAGAGGTGGATAAGCCATTTACCACTGATATTAAAGAGCCATTACTGGCATGAATGTATATGCACATTGTATCTGAATGGCTCCTCCACCTCTCTTTGGATAGTTTGTAGAAATCCCTTCTAACTAAAGTGCTCATTGTTTACCTCCAGTAAACATTCATGCTTAAATTCTTCCAATCAAATGAAATGGAGTATTTGGAGATTTAATAATGACTTGACTTTTAATATCAATACCAAATAATAAAATCATGTTTATTGTATCAAATATAACCAACACAAAGAAAAAGTAAAAGAAAAAAATCATGTTGTGAACTTCATATTTTACATAAAACCAACAATATCAACCCCCTGCTTAATCAGTAATGTGTTTTAAAATTTGAGAATATATGCACATTCAGATAAGATTACATCAACAAATTTCAGGTTTTAACTCAGCATGAAAAACTGTTTTGGTCTAAAAATCATTCAGGCTCAAGATACCAAAATGAACAAAAATACTTTCACATTTATATTCCACCTCTCAACACACGCAAATACACAGAACCCAAAATATCTTTTGCAATTATTTTAATTACTGTTACCTTTGATTTATCTTACAAGGGTAGTGCATTTGAAATTGTAATTTCTCATTAATGTCAGCTAGACTTTACTGGATTTTAAAACCTTACTTCTTTGTTGGTCTGTCTGATATTTGATGCAATAAATAGAGATAAATAACCAGTTTTCACCTCAAAGGATCAGTTTTTGTAGAGCCATGATTTTGTAATGCTAATGTTTATTATATATACTTAAATATAGATGCATTTTCCCATGAGTATATTAGTATATATTGGTAGAGGAATCAATATATTGAACATTGATGAAAACAAGAGATGACTTCTGTAACTTAATGCTTTGTACTTTTATGTGTTTAAATTATTTCTCCAGTTAGGACAAATAGAATAATCGAATGTGTATGGGAAAGAGAAACTGGGAAATCTCATTTTTATTTAAGGTCTGTAGATACCTTGCTGTATGAATACTGGCATATTTCTTAGCCAAATTGAGAATGCTTTTACTTACATTACAGATCTCCCCACAGTTACTATAAGAATCAATTGGGATAATAAATATAAACGATAATGAAAACTACAAAATGTTAAATTAAGGATGGCCTTGTCCATCAGTTACTACAGAGAAGAGGAAAGATGATTTTGACTAGAAGAGAGGGATAAGAAGAGATGAACAAAGTGACACTGCTTGAAATGGGTCTTGGGAAATACTGGACCAGGATCTCAGATGAGAGGACGTGGCAGGTGAGGAAGAGCTCATGAATTTAAAGGGGCAGGATTATGTATGGCCTGTTTTGATTACACAACATTTATGTCATCTCTTTAGTCAACTTAGGGGATCACCTAAAGCTTTTGAAAAATGACTAAGAAGGGAAGGAGATAAATCAGAAATAGAATAATCAAATACCCTTTAGTATATCTAGGATATTAAACTGTTTCTTTATCTAGTTCCTCAATTTTGTAATATAAATGTCTTTGTCATTTTATTCATTTATAGATTAAAAACTAAAAAGTACATCAAGGATTACCTGAATCCAAAACCATGCCTCGCCACTACATCCTACCCTCATTATACTCTCTTGCAAGTAGATTGTGGTTCATTTAATTTTCATGTCTTAAAACATTTTTACATAGGTGATTTATGTGGCCAGTTTATGAGTGCAGAGATGAGGGTCTTGGTCCTAAATGAGAAGTAGCAAGCTGAGCAGAGTGAATTCCCCAGGAGACTATTAAGAAAGCAGGGCTCAGAAATAAGGACTCACCCCTCCACGATTTATTCCTCAAAAGACTTAATATTTAAGTTAGATGGAAAAATACTCCCATCTTGGAGGAAGAGGAGCATATGACTCCCCTTCCGTGTCCCCCTAGAATCATAGGTATTGGGGGAGTCCTCCATCTGTTCTTCTCACTCAGGTTCCTGCTCTTTTCCACAATTGGTATCAGAGCGCATTCATTAAGAGCATGAGTTTTAATTCTGACAAATGTAGAGGCAAGTCATATTCTATTTACTGGCTGTGTGACCTGAGGCATGTCGTATAAAATGGAGATTAAAAACAACACGGAATAGTTTAGAGCTTTCATAAATATGAATATGTGAACTGCTTATCCTTGAACCTGGCATATAAGTGCTCCAAAATGGCAACTATGTGTGTGACATGGCTCTTCATGTTTCACGTCCATACCAATATCATTTATAATAATAAAAGGGTAATGTGCTAATTAGACCGGATGTCTTCCGGAAATCATTCTGGACATCCTTTCTGATGAAGCTGGAGCTGGAGGGAAGCCAGCCAGGGTCCCAGGTGCCTGTGGGCAGCCCAGAAGAAGCCAGCCCGGGTCCTGGGTGCCTGCAGGTGGCTTGGGGGAAGCCAGCCCAGGTCCCAGGTACCTGCTAGCAGCCAGAGAAGGGAAGCCCAGGTCCTAGGTGCTGAAGGGATGCCGGTGCCAGCAACCAAGGGAAAGAAGGCCTACTCTTGCATGAATTTTTATGCATTGGGCCTCTAGCATATATAAAAAAGCCTAAGTGACTGGTAGCTATGACACACACTGACCACCAGGGGCAGATGCTCAATGCAGGAGCTTCCCCCTGGTGGTCAATGCGCTCCCACAGCCAACCTCCTGTGGCTGGCTAACCTCCCAAGGTCCCTCCCCTCAGCCTGCAGTCCCCGATCAGCTCTAATCACCAACCAGGCCAAGGAACCCCACCATGCATGAATTCATGCACCAGGCCTCTAGTTTCTTTTAATATGCACCTACTGCACTGATTTGTATAACATTAACATTCATTATAGCTTCATAGTTATTCAGTAGTCATTTATAGAGTACCTATGTATTAGGTACTGTATTGGGTACTGGAGAGGAGAAAGGACATAAAAAGATAAGTAAGATAAAGTTCCTACCCTTGCCAAGCTCACAGGACAGTCAGGAGTGGACATAACTCTAAAGAAAGTATTGGATACAAAATGGGATAAGAACATGAGGAAAACTTGTGACAAACTCTGAGCAAATTTATGAAAGCTTTTAAAAACGTTTATACTTTATACTCATTTTCTTTACTAACACTCATTGAAAGCAGTTTTTGAAGGGGCTATTTCCTCTTTAAAAAGTGAAGATTCTTTCCCAATTTCTCTCAGGTGTCATTGTGTTGAAATACCCGACGCAAGGTGGGCTTATTCATCAGTTAGTTAAACATCAGTTTCTCATCACATGGGACTCAGAAATGTGTCTTGAGAAACTTAATAGATTTCACTGACGTTTGCCCTAGTTTGCTAAGGCTGCTATAACAAAGTACCACAAAGTGGGGGACTAAACAACAGAATTGAATCTCCTCATAGTTTTGGAGACTAGAAGTCTAAAGTCAAATTGTCAGCAGATTTGTTCCTTCTGGGGACTGTAGGAAGAATCTGTTCGTGCCTCTTCCTTAGATCTGCTGTTTTGCTTGCAATCTTTGACATTTCATGGCATGTAGAGTGTCACCCAGACCTCTATCCCTGTGTTTGATATGTGTTAGTGTGTGTGTGTGTGTGTGTGTGTGTGTGTGTAAATTTTTCCTTTGTACAATGACACCAGTTGTATTGACTAGGGGCTCACTTTACTCCATTATAACTTCATCTTAATGAATTATATCTGTAATAATCCTATTTCCAAATAAAATTATGTACCACATTCTGAAGTGGTATGGGTTAGGACTTCAACATATGAATTTGGGGGGGGGCACCATTCAACCCATAACAAAGTCACTTCTAAAAAGTTAAAACCATGACTATTAAATTCACACAGGTCTATCATGTTATAGTACCATTTGAATTATGTGTCTCCTCCTCCTATGTACCTGGGTATCAAATTACTATAATATTGTTGCTGATTCATATCTTTCTCCCCAGGGCATTTCATCATGGGAGAACACTTATTGACTTGAAAGCTGCATATCACCCCTTCTTGTGGCCATAATACATGTTGTTTATTCTCAAGTATTCATTTGCCCTCCCCTCTAGCCTATAAACTTCTTAGAACTAAGGATCATATCTTTCTTCCACACAGGTTCTTAAAATAAAATAGGGCTTTAAGATACCCCACGACTAACCACTCTGGTTTATGTGATCAGGTGCTCATTTCTCATATACTCAACATTGTCATGAGTGCAAATGTAACTTCTTTCCTCATCCATTTTCAGTTTATATGAGACTATTGGGGTGTGTGTAATAGGATTACATCTTTTATCCTATGGTCTCCCATATCACAAGTTTTTTATATCTCTGCCTTCCCTAGCTGTAAGCACATGGCTATCTATACTACATATTAGTAAGGCTTGGTTGTACACATCAGAAAATAACATTAGCTTATATAAATTAGTGTTATATTTGTATCACATATATGAAGATCAGCAGTAGGCTGAATCAAGGTGATATAGAGCTCCTTTCTTTTTGCTCTACAAGGATTAATGCATATTTCTATTCTTGAGTTTTGGCCCTTAAAGATACTGTTCAGTAAAGGAAATAGGAATAGTGGGAGGGAAAAAGGGCTCCCCTTCCACATAGGTCAAAACCCCTCTGCAGATTCTCTCCAGATGTCCAATGACTTTCATTTATATTTCATTGGTCATGCATAGTTTCATTAGAAAATAGGAAAAAGATTGGGCACCTTGCTAATCTTAATAAAATCAGAGTTCCGTTCTTAAAGTGGAAGGAAGAATAGATATTTTGGGTAAGTAACTAGCTTCTACTGTCATGGTGACTATAGGAGATCATTACTGCATGTTTGTTATCCATAATTGAATTTTTAAAATTTTATTTCTAAAAGTTATAATAGGAAATGGCAGTTTTCTATACTGATAGTCCTCATGGTATTAAGGAAATAGTTGGAGTTGAGCCTGGCAGTTCCTTATTGATTTGTGCAAATCTATCATTATATGGAAATAATTTGATGCATTATCTTTTGAATTTTTTCTTCATGTTCTATGTGTCTGTAAGGCTGTATTTGTGGATTCCTTGATGTTTCAGTCAGAAAATCTGATTCTCCCCCAGCAACCAATATATGCCTGTTTTCTAAGCAGACCTAAATCTCTTAATCCACCTAAAAATAGGGTATTTCAGTCTACTTATCCAGCTCTCTGGTTTATTTGGAGGATTAGCAAAAAAAAGTATTCAAGATAATTATTTCACAAGTTATATTATACATATCTTGCTAAACATGGCTTAATACCAGTATAATTGGATGGCTAGTTAAATGTGTTTCTGAATAGTAAGAGCTATCATATATTTAATTGTGAAACCTTATTAAATCCTAACATGACTTAGATTTCTATGAGTTTCAGTTAGACAGGCATAATTTATATTTAAGAAATTTATAACAAAAATTTAGTTTCTATTTATATACTAGAGGTCCGGTGCACAAAAATTTGTGCACTCAGGGGATCCCTCAGCCTGGCCTGTGCCCTCTCGCAGTCTGGGACCCCTCAGGAGATGTCCACCTGCCAACTTAGGCCCACTCCCCGGGGGGATTAGGCCTAAACTGGCAGTCAGACATCCCTCTGGCAGCCCAGGGAGCGGGCCTAAGCCATTAGTCAGACATCCTTAGCACTGCTGCGGAGGCGGGAGAGGCTCCTGCCACCACTGCTGCACTGGTCAGCCATTAGCTAGCTTCTGGCTGAGTGGCACTCCCTCTGTGGAAGCATTCTGATCACCAAGGGGCAGCTCCTGCATTGAGCATCTGCCCCCTGGTGGTCAGTGCGCATCATACCGACTGGCAGTTTCTGGTCGTTCCACACTTAGGGTCAATTTGCATATTACCCTTTTATTATATAGGATTTTTAACTACTATCCACTGGATTAGGGGCCATAAAAAGGTAGAAAGAAGGCTAATCTACTCCAAATAATGACAGAGTTACAGCTCCTCTTTATATTTCTTGTTTCCATCCCATATTTCATCATATGCCCCCTTTCTAAGACTAGAAATGTTAACATTTGTTTTTTTACTTCTCTCATATCAAGTCCCCAACACGTATTGATTCTATTCCCAAATGTCTCTTAGTTTTTTCCTTTTTTCTCCTTACTGCCACTGTCTTGGATCAATACATCCATCATCTTTTGTCCAGAGACTATGGCATTGGAGTCCTAACTGATCTCCTTGCTGCCAGTCTATCCTCAGACCAATCCATCCTTCACACCGTTGCCAACATTAACTTAAAAAATAATTCTTATTCCTTCCTTCTCCCTACCCCAGCCTATATATTGTGGAACAAGAGGCCACTCTCAGCCCAGATATTGACTGTATCTATCTTCTCATATCTTTACTCTTCCCTCTATGTGACTGCTGCTTCAATGATTCCTAATGTCTTTTAATGTCCTTAAAATTATGTGCTTGCTACCATATCCTTGCTTATTAAGTACTATTCTCTAACTAGAGCATCCTGACCTCTTTGTGCTAGCTGGTAGAGAAATACTACTTGGATATCCAGATTCCTTTGTCATGTCACTCCTTTTTGAAAGGTATGGTGTTATGAATTTGAGAATTCATGCAATTCTGAGGACACATTTTCTAAAACTGAGAAAGGTATTCTGTACAAAGCACAGGGGGACAAGTTCAGTAAGTGATGTAAAAACGGGCACTACTGGGGTCCAGCTCGGGGTCAGGGAGGGAGGTGGCATTTGAAAAGAATTCCTAAAGGCATTCTATCAACTGGGGTCCAGTCAGGAAAACAGAAACCATGACAGGTGTTTCACACAGAGGGGATTTAACACTGGGCACTGGGCACTCAGGTGCTGAGAGGCTAAAGAAGGCCATTAGATCTTCTACTCCATGAAGATGTAACCAAGAGGTCAGCAGCTTTAGGAAGCAGCTACCATCCCCCAGGCTGAAAGAAAGAGAATTTCAAATGAGGGGATCCCTGCAGTAGGAGGTCTAATGACTCAGAGGAGAGGGTCCAAGGCCATGCAGGTACTGAAGCCACCAAGAGGGCATGGCCAGGGGTTGGAGGAACTGCAGTGAAGCTGCCTGGTCCTCCTACCTTGGATGGTGTGAAGCCGGAGCTGGAAGTTTCCACAGAATTTGGTGGCTGGAGCCATAGTGGTTTGTCTCCAATGGAGAGTGAGGCCCAACATGGGAGCCGCAAGTGTCCTTCTCCTCATCTGTCTCTTTCCGATACCCTGCCAGGGATTCCCATGGGGAAAAAATCGACCCAGAAATTGCCTGGTGATGGGGTCTAGGAAATGTAATTTTTGGAGTCTTAATCCCAGCATCTCAGAAGAGTAGATAAGGAGGTGGCTTAGAGGTCAGAGTCAGTAGGTAACAGGAAGGGATGTAAAGGTTTTACTGACAGTAAATAGTGTAAAAGATGTCAGTTGAAATGCCTGGGCACAGACAAAGAGGCTAGAATAGACAGGAAGGTCAGTCAATAATTTTTATTCCCTGATTATGTGTCAGGAATAGGTCTAGGTGCTGGAGACAGTAAAGTGAGCAAACTAGATAATATGTATTTGTGAAATACTTAGTTTATCTTGAGCTGTATTGGGGAACAATAGGAAATGGCACTAAAAAGAGAGGACAGAAGCCCGGAATTGTATTCCAGATGGCTTGTGTCACCAGTAAGAGGAAAATGCATATAACCCAACAACACATGGGTAATCCTCAGTGGTTCTTGACAATGGGTCTGCATATCTATCAGTGGATTAGCAGTGTTAGTAGAGAGAACTTCGTAGAACAGATTTACTTTTCCTAAAAGTCAAACTTACTATTTTATTTCTAGAGACCCAGTGCATACATTCGTGCACCAATGGGGTCCCTCAGCCTGGCCTGTACCCTCTTGCAATCTGGAACCCCTTGGGGATGTCAGACTGCTGGTTTGGGCCAAATCCCCACAGACCAGGCCAAGGGACCCCACCAGTGAACAAATCCATGCACTGGGCTTCTAGTATGCATATAAGCTATTTGGTTAATCTCATCCAACCTCCCCTTCCCTCTGAGATTTATTAGTCTGTTCCATGTTTCCATGACTGTGCATTGAACATCTGCCCCCTGGTGGTTAGTGCATGTCATAGCTACTGACTGAAAGGTCGAATAGTTGCTTAAGCTTTTATATATATACTAGAGGCCCAGTGCACAAAATTCGTGCACTGGGGGGTGGGGGTCCTTCAGCCCAGCCTGCCCCCTCTCACAGTCTGGGAGCCCTCAGTGGATTCCTACTAACAGCTTAGGCCTGCTCCCCATGGAGAGTGGGCCTAAGCCACAGTCTGGCAGCAGAGGCTCAGAGCAGGTGCCCTGTGTGTGTGTGTGTGTGTGTGTGTTTGTGTCCACTGGGGGCCTGCTCCCAGCCACACTGTGGAGGCTTGGAGCAGGTGCTCCTCTGTGTTGATCTCTCAGGTTCCTGGCCGTGACAACGTGTTGTTCTCTCCCTTGAGCGGCAGCCAGGCCAGGCTGGAAGCTTGGCTTCCTCCATTGCTGGGGGCAACCCAAGCCTCCAGTTCCATGGCTGCCGCCATCTTTGTTGGATTAATTTGCATACTCACCCTGATTGGCTGGTAGGTGTAGTGGAATGACACCAATTTGCATGTTTCTCTTTTATTAGTGTAGATATAGATTATTAACATCACATCACAATCACCATCATCATCATCACCACTATAATATTGTTTATCCAGCACTATTACGTGGCAGGAATTGAGCACTTTCCTTATATCAGTCAAACCCTCTAGACCAGTGATCAGCAAACTCATTAGTCAACAGAGCCAAATATCAACAGTACAACCATTGAAATTTCTTTTGAGAGCCAAATTTTTTAAACTTAAACTATATAGGTAGGTACATTGTTATTAACTTAATTAGGGTACTCCTAAGGCTTAGGAAGAGCCACACTCAAGGGGCCAAAGAGCCACATGTGGCTTGTGAGCCGCAGTTTGTTGACCATGGCTCTAGACAATGCTATGGAGTAGGTATTAGGACCCCTATTTTATATGGGAAGAAACTAAAGATCAGAGATGATAAATTATTTGGTCAAGTTCATGTTGATTATAAGTGTCTGAACCTGAATTCAAACCCAAGTCTAACTCAAATCCCTCTCTCTTAAACATTACTCTCTACTACATCTCAGTAAAGTCATCCAGACTCACACGTTCTTTCAAAATATTCTAGTCAGCGAGGCCATTTCAAGCCTCAAGTACCACCTGGCATATTGAGGCATCTTTCCCAGTTCGGAGCTCAGCTCATGTATAAACCCCTCTGCGTATTTCCTCCTCTCCTTCTCCCTGTTTAAGGTCTGTCACAGTCCTCTGAGATGACAGGCTGAAGGATGGTGATGAGAAGGTGGAGACAGAAAGTTCACAGACAGGAGAGGCTGCCAGGTGTGGACAGGAAGAGGGTCACAGAGGACACATCTGGGAGATGACAGCCCAGCTGTTTCAGCATATGTGCAACCGGTGTGCCTGCACGTCCATGCAGACCTGACCCAGTTGCTTGGAAGAAGGGACAGTCTCACTCAGGAATGCAGAAGGATGGGCTGCGGTCGCTCCATACCCTATGCCTTAATACTTGGCTCTCTCTTACACACATAACCTCCACATAAACAAGCAGCAGGTGCACTGGAATTTTCTGGCCAAGATGTTAATGCAAGTATTAAACCTAGCTGATCAGCAGAAGCCATATCCCCTGGTTTCCCTGCAGAATGTGGGAGGAGGAAGGGAGAGTGGAGCAGGCAGGTTAAATTAAAACTCATCTGCCGTACAGAGGGCACTTACTGCCCTGAGTAGGAAGGTACCTAGGGACACAAGAGTTTTAATTGCGCGGAAGTAAAATCCAGAGCTTGTAAACTCTGGGATGTGTAAGATTTAATCAAAGTGCCCACACAAATTCAAAAGGATTTAGAAAAAGGGAAGCAATTATAACAACCCTGATAACATGTATCCAGTGCTATGCTGAGTATTTTGCTGATATTGATACCTCATTATCACATCAAACTTATAGGATATATATGGTGTGCTAGTTTATTGATGCAGAAACTGAATTTTAGAGAGATAGAGTAACTTTCCTATAATATAAATATTTTAGAGCTATACAAATAAACACACATATATTATCCTATATAATAAAAGCCTAACTTGCAAACTGACCAAATAGTGGAATGACTGTCAGAACAACCGGTCACTATGATGCACACTGACCACCAGGGGACAGACGCTCAATACAGGAGCTGCCCCCATCCTGCAGGCCCCAGGCCAGTCAAGGTGGGTGCCAGCTGGGGCCCCCCGATTGCCCGCTGGTCACCTCACAGAGGGAGGCAACCCACAGTGGCAGCAGGGGCTGGGGCCAGCCGGCAAGTGGGCAGCAGCAGGGGGCAGGACTGATGAGCGGGTGGCACCAGGCCGGCCAAGGCAGGTGCCAGCAAGGCCCCCTTGATTGCCCGGCCAGTCGCCCCACAGATCGGCCCTGATTGCCAGCCAGGCCTAGGGACCCTACCCTTGCATGAATTTTGTGCATCAGGCCTCTAGAGGATATAGAAAATAAGATTTAGAGAGAGAATTGGAACGTAGAACTGTCAAAATTAGTAATTACTATCACAAACTGCCATACCTTACATCTTAATTGCTGGAGATGTTTCTATCAGAAATGACCAGATTACATAAACCATATACTTGCATTCTAAAGAACCTCTTTCTATTTATAAAAGAGCCTGCTACTTGTCAAAATTCCTGGCAAATATGTGTTTTGGCAGTGTGATATGTTATGACTAGTATGAATTTCTTATTTTAACAAAATCTACTGCTTTTTTTTTTCTTTTACTAGATACGTCAGCAAACCTTGGTTTGTTCTGCCTAAAGAGTTTAAAGTAAATTTACCATGCCCTCTTTGATCGATCCTGTAATACATTCAAACTCTAGGGCAAAACAAGTTTAAAACACAAACCCAGGGCACATTATTTTTAAATGTTGTGTAGGATATCATGTAGCTAAGTCAATAAATACCACAATAAAAACTATTTTGTCAAAATGGGTTGTAATGTTTTACATGCATCCCTATTCATGAATTCAGTCCATTTCTTATCATCTTCCTTTGAACATCCCATGCATATTTTATATAACAACTGTATTGAAAAATGCATGGGTCCATCGAGATCGCTTATCCTTCTGAGTCTTTGTGCATTGTTCTCTCTCTACCTTTCCTAACTGCACTCCCAAATTCAGTTTGGTCTTCATCTCTTGAGAAAACCTCCCCTGACTTCTCCAGCCGGATGAGGCAACCCTCCCAGATGTTCTAGGAGTATTCTGAGCAAGTTTTTGTCACCACTGTTTAGTTGTGGCAATAATAGTAGGGATGGTCATCAGTAGTACCATTTAGTGGTGCTAGTACTAGCAGCAGCAATAGTAGCAGTAATAGTGATGCTGACAATTGGACTTATATCATCAGCAGCAACAGTAATTGCCATGAACGAAAAAATGCATCCTATACCAGGCACAGGGCTAGGAGCATTAAATTCAGGGGTGGGAAAAGGTAGGTCTACAGTTGTGAATACACAAAACACAGAGTTTATTCTTGTATTATTTTTCATATTACAGCTTGACAATTGTAAAACTACTTTTGCCCACCCTTGTATATTAATACTAATACGTCAAAGTCTCATGGGTCTGCATGCACTATCTACACTTCACAACTGAGGGAAAATTAATTTCTTTTAATTTCTCCTTTATCAATGGCTATTTCTCCCTACTTATCATTTCTTATTTTCTGTCTTCATGCTGCCCGCTCTTTTCTCCCTGAAGAATCATCTTCTGTATTTATGTTAGTACTACTGCTTTTATGATTTCTAAGAATTGATTTTTGTGTGTTTTTTTATATTCAATCCCATTCTTATGTCTACTTTGTTTCTTCTTTTTTTTAAATAGTTTGAGCCTAGGTGCTCAATTCATTTAGTTTTTCACACTTTAGTGATTGAAGTATTTAAGCCCATGAATTTCCCTGCAAGCAATGCCTTATTCGGGTCCTGTAGTATCTGAATCCATATTTCATCAATTCTCAGGCACAATTACACAGGTCATTCCGTAACACACCTTAGAGTCCAGAGGTGACTTCATCAAAGGGCAGGCATACGCATGTGTTCATTCACTCGAACTCTTCGATCAGATGGCAATGGTTATCGCTTCTCGGCCTTTTGGCTAAGATCAAGTGTAGATGGCAATGGTTGCCAGGCAGGCTGAGGTCTGGACCTGCTGCCACCGTGGGAGCCTGCAGGCCTCCGCCACGCTGGCCCGGCTGCCATCACTACAGGGGAGTGTGAGCATGACTGATGCTACAAGAGCTTAGTTTAGCTGCGGTTTCAAACACTTTCACTCTGTCAATGCAGTGTTCTGTGTAGACTTTCTGAGGAGATCAAGAAAGTATTACCATCAAAACTTTCAAAATGGGTGTCAGTGGCTTAGAAGAAACTTCCGGAGATAATAATGGGGCCCATCTCTTATGTAATGCACATTCTAATGCACTTGGTGGCACAGTGGATAAAATGCTAAGGAATAATAAAAAGAGCTGAATTCATAGTTTATTGGCAGAAATGTTCTTCTTAATGAACACAAAATATCCATGCACCTTACAACTGATCTTTTCTTAGACTTGGCAAAAGGCACATTTTGTATCTTTAAAATTATGATTGGCTAGAAATGAACAATTGTGTTTTCATTTCCATTTTGATCTATGCATCTTTAGGAAAGAATATTTTCACTTTCCAGTTTGGTTTTTCACTTTCCAGTTTGGTTTTTAATGTTAAGCTTTATTGTATGAAGATAAAAAACAATGTTGTCTAGCCCTAGCCAGTTTTGCTCAGTGGCTAGATCATTGGCCTGCAGACTGAAGGGTCTCAGGTTCGATTCTGGTCAAGGGCATGTACCTCAGTTGCAGGCTCGATCCCTGGCCCTGGTCGGTGTGTCTCTCTCACATCAGTGTTTCTCTCTCTGTGTCTCTCCCCTTTCCTTCCACTCTCCCAATTAAAAAAATGTTGTCTACATTATTTATATATTTAAATAAACTACTGAGGTTTTCCTGTGGTTCTCCAACTGGCCAGTCTTGTCAATGTTTCATGGACATTTGAAAAGATGATGATTTCCCTCTTCTGAATCCTTATGCACTTTAAAGAGACTCCTGGTAGCTTTTAATTTAAGTGGGGCTATAAATAAGATAAAATTCTGTCATCCTAGCAGGGGTTGAATAATTAGAGAAAGAAGAAAAATATTTTAAGAAAACTGTCTTCAGTTGTTGAAGGTGAGACTCACCAGGAGTCTAAGGCAGAATGTACACTTGAGGGACTGGAGGAAATAAATGGAGAATTAAAGAAGATGAGATTGTGGAAGAAATCGGAGCGGTGTCTCCAAAACAGAATGCAGCCCTAGGTCCTGTCTATCCATTCTTCTCTCTATGTTTGCCTTACTTCAATAGTCCCAATATTTCTGCCTTCATGTTTAGCTATTTCTGAAAACCTGAGTATTATTTTTACTATTATTACCCCGAGCACTTTCTTTACACATATTTTATATCAATCCACTCTTTACATAGCATTGCTTCAAGGAACAATAGCCACAAACTAATGGAACAATACAATGTGATGTTGGAAGCTACCCATTGTCTTCACATCATATAGTGTAAACAAGGAGCCTGGAACACTGGTGAATCCTGAGGCCTGGCAAGGGCCAGAGTTATGCAATGATTGTTTAGTCGAGACAATGGTAGCTCAAGCAATTTCCTGACCAAATAGTCTCAGAGTAAATCTTTACTAATATTTACTGACCTTTAAGATAGTCTGTCTGTTACCGGAATTGCCTGCCTGACTAAGGGCTATATTTGTATCTAAAATTGAATAATAGGTTGGCAAGGCCTGGGCACCAGTGAATTTCTTCCCCTTGCATCAGACTTTCTGCCTGGCCCCCATTATTTCCAAATTATTATTTCTTGTCTCGTTTCTGTCACTTGTGCGCGGCCCTTCTCCAGATCCCAAAACCTAGGCCTAAGCCATGCAGGACGTGGCTCACACAATGTGAGTGTGCTATTAAGTCTGACTACTAAAAGAAGTTTGCGTATTTTCTAGAATAGTCTAAAGCAGTGGTTCTCAACCTTCCTAATGCTGCGACCCTTTAATACAGTTCCTCATGTTGTGGTGACCCCAATTTCATTGTTACAAATTGAACATAATTAAAGTATAGTGATTAATCACAAAAACAATATGTAATTATATATGTGTTTTCCGATGGTCTTAAGCGACCCCTGTGAAAGGGTTGTTCGACCCCCAAAGGGGTCGCAACCCACAGGTTGAGAACTGCTGGTCTAAAGTATCCTTTGTGCACAATACTTTGGTCAACACTGCGTCATCAGGAAACACTTTACACGTAGTCTGGCACCTGCCATAGAGTTGGTATTGCCCTCAGCTCACTGCAGGGAGGTGAGTGATGGAGTGACAGTTTGGCAGCCATAAGGCTTGACTTAGGAGCCACCAGAAATGTGTACAGATAAGTATGTGAGAAGCTAGGGATACAACACTTGCTGAATTAGAAGCGCAAGATGATCTTGAAGTTTCAGATAGTTAAGGTTAGTTCAAAAGTCACTTATTCTGTTTTGAATAAAAATGAATACTTTCTACACTAGGGGACACATTTTCAAGAACATAAGGTAAATATGTATCCCTGTAGCTTCTTATACCTAAGGAACAACCTGGCTTCTAAGAGAGAATAATATCTAATACCTTGTTTCCCTTTTATTTTATGTAATTCACTTGGAAGTTATCCAGGAACAAGTTTTCTATTGTGTACACAATTTAATTATCATTCCAAAAGGAACTGCATTCAAAGGACTTCTGGACTCACTGTCCTCACCTGGCACTCATTGTCAAACATTGAATGCACATTTTATATCACAGTTTTTATGTCATAACGTATAACAACCCAAGTTTATTTCATTAGTTAATTATAGCATAGGTGCATACACTTTTGATAGCATGAAATACATCACAAATTATACTATTGTAAAGGAAAAAATAAGTTCTAGCTGCTATTGAGTATTTAATATGTGCCAGGAAACATGGAAAATGAATATAAATAGTCTAAGTTCATCAATAAAAATAGTGTAACTTAGATAAGTTATTTAATATACACAGGAGGACACAACTAGTCAACAGCAGAGCTGGGGCTGTGGATCAGGAAGGTTGGGCTGTCAACCCATGCTGATACTAAACCTCTGATAGACCTCAAACTGGGTTCTTGTTTTTAAATGTTGTAATAACATCCAGAAAACAGGTTCTTGGACTGTTGCCTACGTTGTCAGTTTGCAGTGGAAATTAAATAAAGACATGTCAGCAAACGTGCCTATCAGCCCCACCTGGCACCTGTGGGCTCCATGTACTTGCCAGAATGAGGAGCTGTTGATGGGAGCTGGATATGGGAGCCCTTTCAGCACCCCTGCCTTTGCTTCCTTCTGTGCCTAGAGCTACAGTGCACTTACCAGACTTCCAGGAGTGGCCATGACTGAATTCTGGCCAAGGGAATGTGATTGCCTATGACCTATGCTGCTTTCAGACAGGCTGGTGGCGTTTTCTCCATGCAACCTTCCAATGCAGATGACCTCTAGAATGGCCTTGACGGTCGCTTATAGAAGATGGTGGAGCCATAAGATAGAAGGAGTGTAGGTCCCTGAGCCATCAGTGGGAGGAGGGCTACTTAATTGGGTATACTCTTGTCCTATAGTCAAGCAAGAGAATACATTTTTACTTAGTTAAACCACTAAAATTGTAGAGTTTGTCTCTCACAAAAACTGGCCTATTGTGTTAGGTTGTGGATGTCCTCTGGCTGAAAATAATCCAAAATACTTCAAGAATTTGGATACCAAAGTAGAAACGTTAGACCTGGTTTGCACCCTGACTAAAAACCAAGTCCTAAAATTGCTTAATGCAGTCAGAGTTATTTGAAATGATGCCCAAGGCTGTTTCTGGAAATATGTCTCAAAAGTGAATTATAAGTCTCTGATTAGTAAGTTTTCAAAATTTAAAAATTTTTAGAGGACTTCAAAGTTATTTCATTTTGATTATTCATTTTATCAAATTATTACTTTCTTTATAATACATTTATCTAACCCTTGAATTCATAACATTTCAAATGCTATGATTATAATTATCTTATATTAATATGCTAATTTCTTAAGAGATTATACTCAATCGGAACACTTACGGTTTTAACTGCTTAGACTTAATTAGGTCAATTAAAATACTATTGTATTTTCTTTTTACTTTACAATTGTTCCATTTTCATTTAATGATTTTGATAATGCAATAATATTTATTATTTATGGGACACATTTTTTTCCTAAAATATTAGTTTTATGGTTAACTTCATTAAAAAATCAATCAGCGGAACATCCACTGAGGTTTTCCCTATTTTTTCTTTAGTTTAATAAATTCTACCCTATAAATTAATACAACTTTTCTAGTCATAACATGAATTACATACTAACAAACTTCTTTGGCTAAAGGGAGTTTAAGGAGTTTACTTGTTGTGCTTTGCTGGACACTCCTCTGGGACTTCGTTAGGCCCAAGCAATTTGCCATGTTCGGAAAACGCTTGACTCTAACAAGGAGAGTGAAAGTAATCTCTCTCAAATGTCAATCTAAAGAATGTGCATATTTTAAAACCTTTTACTGTATAATCTTGCTTAACTCCTCTGCCTCCTATTACCTGAGAATTGGACTTCCATAAATGCCCTCTCTTCCCTGGTGTCTCATGCCTTTGCTCATACTCCTTCCTCTGCTACAGCTGCCATTCTATGCCTTGACTGCCTATTTAGTGCCTTTCCATCTTTGGAAACTGTTCAGAAGATACCTTCCATGAAAGAATGCATCATTCTTTTCTTGGTACTATCTCTTTGGCCTGTATCTGCTTCTATCATCATATGCTGCATACCGTATATCTCCGTATACATGTGCCCATTCAATGACAAATACTAAACCAGAGATGTATGCATAGTCTTGAGAATTCTTCTAGAAAACCCACATGGTTAACATTGTTATCACACCTTAGAGGAAAGAAAAAGTTAACCTATTCGCTCATACTAGCTAATATATAGCTTCTTAGAGTTTGTGCTAAGTAAGCATGATTTGCCCTGGATTCTTTTTTTTAATATATATTTTTTATTAATTTTAGAGAGGAAGGAAGAGGGAAAAAGAGATAGAAACATCAATGATGAAAAAGAATCATCGATTGGCTGCCTCCTGTATGCCCCCCACTGGGAATCGAGCCCACAAGCCTGGCATGTGCCTTGACTGGGAGTCAAACTGTGACCTCCTGGTTCATAGGTTGATGCTCAGCCACTGAGGCACACAAGCTGGGCATGAGTTGCCCTGGATTCTACCCAAAATATGACTGTGTCAAAAGCCCAGAATTTTTATATGCTCAGGTAACAACAAACAAACAAAAATCACACAAACACAAATATTTGACAGAGAGGAGTCAAGGAGAGAGAAAGAAAAAGAGGGAGAGACAGAGAGTAAGAGATTGAGAATAAAGGATTTAAATATGGCAAATTCTTTAACCCACCATTCTACTCAACAGGTGAATGACAAAGAGTGAGTGAGCATGAGAGAGGGAGGTGACTCAGCTGCTTGCCTAAGTTATCTCATCATCTGAGACATCACAGAATGGAAGCACCTTCTGGTCCTGAGAATAGGTCTAGTTCTGAAGCCTGTGCATTGTTTCTACCCCTTGGCCCTGCAAGACAAGCCGAGGACTTCATCTTGAACTAAACCAAGAAATGGTGATCTTTATCCAGCAGGGAGGTTACCCATCCCAGGCTAAGATCTTTCAGAGGGACCCTCTCTGTCTGCAATGGTGTACCTCCTTTTTTATTTTTTACTAGAGGCCCAGTGCACAAAATTCGTGCACTCAGGGGGGAGGGTGGTCCTTCAGCCCGGCCTGCACCTTCTTGCCGTCCGGGAGCCCTTGGGTGATGTCCAACTGATGGCTTAGGCCTGCTCCTCATGGGGAGCAGTTCTAAGCCATCAGTCAGACATGCGCTTGCCAGCTGTGAGCCTGGCTTCTGGCTGAGCAGTGCTCCCCCGGTAGGAGTGCACTGACCACCAGGGGGGCAGCTCCTGTGTTGAGTGTCTGCCCTCTGGTGGTCAGTGCACGTCATAGTGAGCAGTTGAGTGGCCTTAGCATATCATTAGCATATTACACTTTGATTGGTTGAACAGACTACCAGACAACCGGACACTTAGCATATTAGGCTTTTATTATATAGGATTGTTGGCGGTATTACAGATATCTCCCATTTACCCCTCCTTCACTCCCCTCCACTCAGCCGCTACCCCCTCCCTGGTTTTCACCACTCTATTGCCTGTGTCCATGGGCTATAGATATGCATAGGGGCCAGACGCTCATTGCAGGAGCTTTCATGATGTGTACTGGCCTTTTAAAAAGAAATGGCACTGCAGACCTAGTGCTGACAAACCAACACTCAGCTTCCCCCAAGTGGGACACAGGCCCCGCCACCACCCCAGAGTGACACCCTACCAAATCACAGCCAACACTGACAAGACCCCATGTCGCAAAATGCAGCTCACAGTCCAGCCCAGCCTGGAAACGGTGGCTGTGGGCGCCAGGTAATGATGTCATGTAGCAATGCCTGGTTTCCTCTCCCTAGCGACTAGCCTCCTTGGAGTTTCTTCAGCCCAGTAACCTGACTTGCTTTATAGCTAGGTGCAAACATTTTTCACTTTAACCAAATGTCTGTGAAGCATTTTCCCATGCCTCATATCATTTGATCCTCACAGAAGTCCTGGAGTAGATAGATAGGAGACTCGGTAGAATCCTATTTTCTTTTCATTAGCCGGAAAATGGAGATTTCTAAAGTTTAAAAACTTGACCCAACTGAAAGGAAGTAAGAAATGGTGGAACTTGAAAATGACTTCAGGGTTTCTCACTGTGCAGAATATAGTCAAACACTGCTACAGTTAAATATTTTACCCTTTTTTTCTCCCTGCATGATCTACAATAATAACCTGCTTTGTGTTGATATTTATTGTTGTGTTGCTGACAATTACCTGAAAGAGAAGCTGGGGTGCTACACTGAGCTGGTAAAAGTTTAGCTAAATCAGAAAGCAAGTCTAAGTAAGCAAGTTTATTCTATATCTATAAAAGGCTAAGTTGACTTGCACATGTGCCATACATATAAAGCTCTCACTGGCGCTAATTGCACTCATGTGTTTCAATCTGTCATTGTCAATCATGAATTTGGTTGACATGTCTATTATAGAGAAAGGACAAATAGTGATATTGAAATATTTCTTCTAATTAATTTCCTTTCAATGTGCATGAATCTATGCAAGGGGACACTAGTAGGTATGTAAGTTCTTTGGTTTATCTCTTCTCATCCCCCCACACCCACATCAAGGGATGTCAGTCTGTTCCATGCCTCCATGCTTCAGGTCTTAGTGCATTGGTCAATTGTTTTTGGTGCCTCTTCTTAATTAATTAATATATGTAGAATGACTGAATCAATATATAAATCCTACTGCTCATCAACATTTGTTTCTTCTCATAGATGTCTACACTTTCAAGTGTTTCTTCCTTCTCCAACTCAAATAGTTCTGCATCAGAGATTCTAAAGGATCAAATGATTTAAGGCTGCTTCATATAAAGTATTGTTTATGAAGTGGGAACTAAAGAAGCATGAAAATTCAGTGGTTTTCTTTGTTGCTTATGATGGCTTCCGTAGGCACCAATCCAGAACACAGTGTCTTCTATTTTTCTGATAATTCAGAAAAACATACTTGAGAGCTTGTTTGGAGGTTCTAGCAGGGGAGCGCAGCTACTCGTATACCCTTGACCGAAGACCGGTCCTCTCCTCGCTATTTTGGAGAAAAGTTGACACATTAAATTTTTTTCATGCAAGAAGAATATGTTAAGAATATCATTTGGAGGAGGGGGACACCCGCCTAGCCAGCCAGATCAGCCGAATCAACCCTGGCGATCAATGGGGTGACAGATGTCGCATCTATTTTTCTGATAATTCAGAAAAACATACTTAAAGCCACAGTGCTGTCTGAACATAACACAAGTAAAAGATGAGCCTGCAAATGTGCCTCAAAGAAGGAAAATTATTTTGGAGAAAAGTTGACACATTAAATTTTTTTCATGCAAGAAGAATATGTTAAGAATATCATTTGCATACTTTCTATGTCTTACCCCATTCATATTCCTTTGTGCCATGTTAAATATTGATTTAATCTCATTAACTTGTATCTTATTTGTATCTTATTTGTAAACTGCTTGCTCTGCAGCCTATTAATTGTTTCAATTGAATTTAATTAAATAGTTTAATACTGATTCATGTGTTTGTTAATCCTTCCATTGATTTTTTTTTTAAATCACAACTCCACATTCAGAATTCTAGATGTAGTTACCTACCAGGATCAACTCCCCTTAGCCACCTCACTTTTCATTGCTGAAAACCTTTGAACTATATTAAGGGCAAACTCTATTGATCTCAAAGGCAATGGATAATTCAGTACATGTTGAATACAGAGACATTCTAGTTATTATTCTCCATAAACCGCCTTTCAGCATAGAGATAAAAACTTAATTTAACTAAATGTTTCCATCTATCCTGACTCATGTAGCAGAACAAGAATATATAGCACAGTGAAAATTACTTGTGAAAAATAAATTTTGTAGCTAAAGTTGGACACGATCCAATAGAGCTCATGGTTTTTGATACAAGAACTCTTACCTAAGTTGAGATCCATTATGTTTTACAACAAGAATTATTAACCACTCCAACTACAGCTAAATGTTTCACTTCCAATTAGAATAACAATTGCCTAAATCTATGTTGTAATAAAATATCTTTATGCATGCAGTAAAGTGGTAATATTTATTTACCACTGAATTTTACTGGGTAACTTTGACAATACAGGAATTCTCAATAGATGAGTTCACAATGTTTGGGGGGAAAAAACAAACAAAACAAAACAAAACAAAAAACCCCAGAAATAAACCATTCCTAAGCCTTGAGCATGGGCCAGGAACTCTTTTAGGCTCTATTATCTGATTTAATAGCCACAGTCCTATCTTTAAGTATTACTTCCCTATGGCTCAGAAATTTTAAACACCTCACCCAAGGTTACACCATTAACTAGTGACAGAAATTACATTTAACTTGGGAGATGTTTTGTTCTAAATCCAGTCTTCTTCAAATAAGAAAATTTTGCTCCAGATTAAAATAAATAGTTTATTATGAAAGGAAGAGTTATGCCTCCACGAGACTCTTTAATATTACCTGGAAACTATTTTTAAAGGTAAACTAATACATATTGTTGAATAAAAACAACATATACCCTGGGGAGGCATAGACTAGACACTCTCCTCTAAGTGATTATATAAATGGTTCATGCAGGGTAAACAAATTCTTCAATGCAATCATTCTCAGGGTTCTCCCAAACTCATCATCTTACAGCTGCCAAGTCCACGTTTAAAGAACATGTTACATTAAGGATGG
This sequence comes from Myotis lucifugus, assembly GCF_000147115.1. Classification (NCBI taxonomy): domain Eukaryota; kingdom Metazoa; phylum Chordata; class Mammalia; order Chiroptera; family Vespertilionidae; genus Myotis; species Myotis lucifugus. The sequence continues at coordinate 2,798,502 of NW_005871195.1, forward strand.
TGAACTCCCAACCTGCCTTTCCTTTTCTCTTGAAAATCAAGTTGGCTTTTGTGTCGACAAGTACTTTGTACACTGTCAGGAGGAGCGATTAAATATATGGTACAGGAATCAGATGTTCTGTTCTGAGCATCCCAGCAAAGAATGAGAGAGAAGGTCAAGCTGGAAACATTTGTGCTTTTGGCAGGACTTGTCAGCCCACTCAGAGAGCAAACGACCAAGTTCAATGTGTGTGCTGAGTGTGTCCATGAGAACTGACACTCATTCTGAGCTATATTTATAAGCTGTCCTGCACATTCAATTTATTGTGTCTTCCGCATTTCCCTCTGTCAGCCTGCACGATGACCTTAAGTATAGACCTGCAGAAATAATAATATCTATTTCTGAAATGTTTGCATGAAACACCATTATACTTCTAAACAAATGAAAAAAATAACCACCTTGATTAAAAAAAATGGAATAATAATAGAGCTGCAGAAGGTTTATCTTATGATTTTCAAGGGATTTGACAACTTGAGCAATTCAGAATTCTAAATTTAAAATGTCTTTATGCTAGCAAATTTCCATGGCCACTCTCCTGAGAAATCTGGAAGAGACAGCAGGCATTTCCTTGGATGTATGTTATTGACTGTAACAAACTGTACTGATCTTTGCACAATAAAAGTCATCAATGTTTCTGAAGGGAAAAAGTGATGGGAATGGAATGAATGAGAGCTTGGGCTCTGGTCATATAAATTTGGCTTCAAATTCTGGCTTTGCCAATTACAAGCTATATAAACTTGGAGAAAGTGTTTTCAAAGCCTCCACTCTATATCTCTAAAACAAGGATAATAAAAAAGGATAATAAATAATGTCTATGACATGCATACAGTTGTTAAAGGCCTATATAATTAGAATAGAATTGAGGCTAAGTTTTTCATAGCATATTCAAAAAGAAAATTTTCACTAAATGTTGATTCTCATGATTTGTACTAGTTAGTTCAGAGCCTTGTTATCTCTCTTGGGGAACTGCCACCTTCAGTCTGTCCATCCTAAACTTTTGGGCAAACATTTGTGATCATTTAATTCTCATTTTTAATTACCTATTACAATTACCCACTATTTCCACAAGGTGTTTCTCAAACTCTAGGTCATGACCCACGAATGGGTCATCAAACCAATTTAGTGATGAGTCTGGATGAGACTTAAAGAAAGACAAATAGATTGAAATGAAATCAAATTAGAATTAAAATGGAGTTAAATGGGATAGGATGGAATGGAATAGACCAGACTATCACATCACATTATATAGAGTAAGGATAAACATTATTCTTGAAAACTCTTATGACAGATACTGTGTGTGGGGAGTGGGGTGGGGGAGGAGGTTGGGTGGAGGGTGTGCATGCTAGATTGAAATGTAAAATACATTTTCATACTCGGTGATAATCAAAAGCATTTGAGAAGCTCTGGGCAGGATGACACCCACATTTTGGAATTCTACTACCCACATGGTTACTAGCCTTGGTCCCTCTATGTTGATGATCCAGTGAATGGGAAGTAAACACCATGCATTTTGCCTCCCTTTTACTTTTTCAGTAGAATAAGTAATTTAGTGTTATGGCAACTGGAGTATAATAAGACCCTGATTGTATAAGTTAGTGAATTTATGACCTAAATTTACTGATTCATTAATGGACATGTATATAATTTAGACTTCAAATGGTAAGAGTACCATATCATGCCCCCTCCCATACCCATCTCACCAAAATAAAAATAAATAAATAAATAAATAAATAAATAAGTTAATCATTGCTGAATATATTATGCACCAAGAATAGCACAAAAATGGTAGTTTAAAAAAATGTCTGTTGCCTGGAATTTTTCATAAATATTTAGAATAATGATATTGCATTCTTTGGATGAAAATTTTTCTCTATAAAGATGCATTTTCAAAGGAAGACATTTCTGACACAAATCCATATGTCCGCCTTGTAAATAAACCATGAACTCATGATACAAAGAATACAAACAGGGCATTTGGTATAAAAAAATAACCTCCCTGAGTGAACTGCGAAGTCTCCATTTTAGTTTTAGATAGCCACTCAGGCAAAGTGAGAGTGGTCTTTAGGGAAGGAGGAGAAGAATGAGGATCAAATATGTTCAAATTAATGTGCATGTCCCTCCCCACATCACGGTCTTCTTAGTTTCAAAGATTCTCATTGTCTTTCTTTCTCTGAAATTTCAGAGAAATTGGGGTAATTTGTCCTAAATCAGGCCCTTAACTAAAAATCTGTAACTGCCTTAATTCTGACCATTAGGAGAGAACTCAGCTACAAAATCAGACTCAAGAAAGTGTTTGCAGTATTTTCTTTTCCCCTTTGAAGAAAAACTACACTCAAAACAACAAAAAGTGAATTTGAATGCGCATCCATCACCTTTAAACCTGAGTTTGCAAATCAGGTTTACCATTGATAATCATGTTCATGATGACACTGTACAGCAGTTAAAAGCCAATGACTTTAGAAGTAGATACATTTGAAGCTATAAGTCTGAGTTAAGTGAAAATTCAACTATTTTCTTGCTTTGGGTTATTAGTTAGGCTTTCTGTGCCTCAGTGTCCTCATGGGGAAAATTAGAAAAACAGTATCTACTTTATAGGATAGAAGTTATGCTTAAATAAGGTATGTAGAAAAGTTATGCTTGAATCTGACATATAATAAGTATGTAATAACGAGTATCTATTAAGGATGAGAACAGCCATAATCAAGTCCTGGAAACTAGCATGTTGGTAAAATGCCAGGATTATATATTTGGTCTTCCATAAAATAAATTACATTAAGAAAACCATTTAAACATTAACATATAAAATTATGATGCATCATTTTAATGCAATTCCAATATGAATTTATGTATAAAGCATAATCATTCATGGCTAAATACTGAACAGAGTCCATTGTAAAAATGCTTTTATTTTGCCCATCTCTTCTGAGTTCCAAGTAGGGAAAAAATAAGGAAGAAATAGAATGGGTAGATAATTTGATTTTATAAATGAGAGAAACAGAGATTGTGCTATTATGACAATGAAGAGTTTCTTACACAGAAAGAAATAAAACTAGTTCATTGTGTCCTGGCTGGTGTATGTAAGTGGTTAGATCATAGGTCAGTGCAACAAAGGGTCCTATGTTTGATTCCCAGTCAAGGGCATGTATCTGGTTTGCAGATTCGATCCCTGGACCTGGTCAGGGTGTGTGCAGAAGGCAACCAATTGATGTATCTCTCTCATATCAATGTTTTTCTCTCCCTCTCTCACTCTCTCTTTCTTCCTCCACCCCTCCCTCCCATCCATTCTCTCTAAAAATCAATGGGAAAAATATCCTTGGGTGAGGAAAAAATATCCTTCCATTCTCTCTAAAAATCAATGGAAAAAATCCTTAACAATAACAATAAGAAAACATACCAAAACAAAACAAAAATAACACACAAAACAAAACATACAAACAAACAAAAAAACTAGTTCTTTGAGAAATCTATATACATATTTCAAGATTATTTTTGTGGGGTTAAATTTCTGTTCTTTTCCTGCAACCATCCATTTACAAACCCAAAATACATCTCATCATTTCTATGTCGCCAGGTTCTCCATGCTGCCTGGCATAAGCTGGCACTCATTGCACTTGTGATAAATGATATTAATACAGGATTTACACAAATAATTGAACAAGGGTTTACTGCATAGAGATCTGCCTACCTCATGGTTAGTGCGCAACTGATGGGTAAATTATTGCTCTCATTTTTATTTTATTTCCCCCAATTACCACTTAGACTTTAGTGAGAATAAAGTTTAAATGAGTATGCTTTTCTCCTAGCCTGTTTAAATCTTAGACCTAAAAGCCTTTTTCCCCCTTTAAGAAATAAAATCAATTTGGAAAGATGTAATCAGGTTTTAAATCTTGTTTAGTTCATAGAGGGCTACTCATGTCAACCTGAATTATACCATGCATTTACCAAAAATTATTCTCATCATGAAAAATTTACATGCAATAATAGAAAATGTCTTTAAAAACTTAAAACCCCAATCAACATACACATAACAAGACATTTTTGTAAAATGGCAAGGTGGAATATGATCAAGTGTCAATTTGGATAATTTAGCTAGCAGATTGCCTTAATTAATAATGAATACTATTTATTAAGCACCTCCCATTATTACTGATCCTTAAAATAACCAATTAGCAGGCTTCTCCCCAATTTAGAGAGAGCAAACTCAGGCTCAGAGACTGTGCTTTAACTTACTTCAGGTCACACAACTAGTGAGAGGCAAATTCTAGATTCAATCCTAGGTTTGTCAGCCTACAAAGCTGGAATTCTTTCTACTACACTACTGGAATGAACTTGAAAAAAGAAAGATTGATAGTGAATAGATATAGGTAAGGATTTGGGGGAAAAAAATAAAGTCATGAATTGAAGGGGTTTGAACTTTATAGAAGTCCAAAATACATTACCTTCTCCAAGCAAGCCTGACCGTTTCCTATGACTGACTAAGTTTCATTTTACTTCATTTTTAAGAAGAAAAGAAACCAGGCTGGAGAAGAGAAATAACCCAAGTGCAGAACTAGCCATTGAACAAAATTTTAACAGTGAATCTTTACACTTGGTACAAGACTTGGCAAATGTAGGCACTTCATAAACATTCCTGGAATACACAACAGTAGTAACACATACATGGAGTATATACTATGTACCAAGCACTGGCTAAATATTCTGCATGTTATTAACTGACAGTTTCTCATGAGAGGCGGGTACTCTTTCCATCTCCATTCTCCCTGAGAGAGGAGGAATTTGATACTCAGAAGGTGCACGCTGCATGCTCATGTCCCAAGTTCATAGGGAACCTGGCCTGACCCAGGAATTCTAGCTTTAGACACCAGATCCTGCCCATGAGGCTTCACTGAAGGAATGGAATAAACAGGGCTTCCTTAACTTATTCCAATTACAGTTGACTTTGGTAGATAGGGGTATGAACCTCACAGGGAGAATCCATGAATAACCTAAGTCTGCCCTCTGCATACACGGATTCCCAATCGTGAATTGCAAACACAGTTGGCTCTTGAACAACATCAGTTTGAACTTTGCAGATTCACTTATACACAGATTCCTCTCCCCAATAAATACATTGGAAAACTTTTTGGAGGTTAGCCTAGTCACATCAAAGCAGGAGAGGCAGCTTCCGCCAACCAAGAGGCAGCAGATGAGGTCCCAGACCCACTAAGCAAATCATTGAGGGGCAAGGACATCTGCCCGAACAGGTGTCTAATGCAGATGAGCGTGCCCTATTCTGGAAAGAAAAAGGTAGGAATGTCACGGTGCATAAAATATATGCAGATACTATTGTATCGATTACTTGCATATAGTATGCACTGATCTATCATAAAAAAGTGAAAATTTATCAAAACTGATGCCCACAGACACTTTCAGATCACACACGTTGCCGTTCCCAGTCCAGAGAAATGTAAGCAAATGTAAAGATGCAGCATTAAATCATCGGAGCCTAAAATGACCCACAGTACATCCTGAGCGATGGTAGTAATTTTGTAGCCACTTCCCATTGCTATTAGAGTGAGCTCAAGTGCAGCCAGTATCTGCTTAACATGCCATGCGATGCTAAATACCCCCCTGTGAGCAGTTGCCTCTCTACTAAATCGTGTAGCACAGTAAAGTGACTTCACCTGCTTCCAGTGGATTTTTTCACTGTGTTTAGTGCAATACCATCCACTGTGCATAACACCAGGGGACCCAAATAAGGTACCACTGGGGTTGTTGGAGGTGCTCCAAGAAGCAGAGGGGAGTCATGACATTGCAAGACCATGTTGAACTACTTGGTATGTACAATAGACTGAGGTCAGCAGTTACAGTCGCCCACCTGATCCAGGTACTTGAATGCAGTGGAAGGGCCACTGTAAGCAAAAGAAAGGGGAAGCCATGGAGCCCGCAGGTGTGCTACCCTTGAACTAGCTGTGAAATACCTTTTTATCTCAGACTGAACGTGCAGCTTTTGTGTGGTTGCAGGATTGCTCTAAGAAAGGCATACCTTTAGTCTCTAATATGATGAGGGGGGAAAAAAAGCAAAGTCATTGTATGACAAGTTAAAGCCAAAGGAAGGTGAAGGGTCTAAAGCTGGAGAATTTAATGCCAGCAAAAGATGGTTTGATAATTTTAGAAAGAGTTTTGCCTGAAAAAGTGTCAAGATAACAGGAAAAGTAGCCCCGGCTGCCCAAAAGGCAGCAGACGAGTTCCCAGCACCACTGAGAAAATCATTGAGGAGAAAAGATATCTGCCTGAACAGGTTTTTAATGCAAGCAAAAGTGCCCTATTCTAGAACAAAAAAAAGCCACAAAGAACATTTCTTAAGAAGAGAAGTCAGCACCAGGATTTAAGGCTGAAAGGGCTGCAGTAATGCTACAGTTTTATGCAAATGCAAGAGGATTTATGATCAGGACTGCCCTCATCTATAAAGTTGCTAACCCCCAACCCTGAAGGAAAAAGATAAACACCAGCTGGCAGTCTTCTGACTGTATAACAAAAAGGCCTGGGCCCCTGAACCCTTCTTCTGGGTTGGTTCCATCATCGCTTTGTCCCTGATGTCAGGAAGTAGCTTGCCTGAAAGGGACTCCCTTTTAATATTCTTCTGATACTGGACCATGACTGGGCCAGGTTATCTACTTGCCCCCAAACACAATGTCTCTAAGTCAGCCTCTAGATCAGGGGGGGTCATAGGACCTTTAAGGCTCAATACTCTGTGTACTCTACACAAAGAAACGTCATCACTATGGAAGAGAATCCCCACAGAGGGAAAGCAAAGCCATAGAAGTCGGGAAGGATGGCTCCACTGAAGATGCCATGCCATCACTGCTTTAGAAAAGGCCAGGAACCAATACATTTCTTCTGGAGAAAACTGTGTCCAGGTGCTGTGCAGAGCCAACCAAACACATGGTAAAAGAGATTGTGAATATGGCAAAAAAAATAGAATAAATTGCGGAGTAAAGGGTTTTAAGATATGGAACTTGGATAAATTCGGGAGCTAATAGATATCACACCAGAAGGAAAAACAGAAGAGGACTTGATGAAGAGTGTTTCCAAACAAGGGCAAATGAAGAGCAAGAGGACCTAGAAGAAGCAGAGCCAGAACACAAATCAATATTGGACCATCCGGCAGAAGGGTTCGGTTATTCCACACAGCTTTGGACTTCTTTTAGGACGTAAACCCTTCCATCATACTGGCACAGAGACTAAAGCAAATGCTGGAAGGAGGATTGGTACTGTGAAGACACATTTTTAGAGAAATAAAAAAGCAAAAAAAATAAAAAAAGCCAAACAGAAATTACAGTGTCTTTTGTAAAGTTATATTGAGTATGCCTGCCTTTCTGCCCCCCTTCCATGACTCAACCTCCTCCCTGAGTCAGCAAGACCCGTCCTCTCCCCTCTCTTCCTCCTCAGCCTACTCAATATGAACATGAGAATAAGACTTTTATGATGATCCACTTCCACTTAATGAATAGTAAACAATCACCACACTGTAATAAGCTCATTTGTTACGTATGTGTGTGTCTTTACCTGAAAATCTAATAACTGTGTGGCAAGAACTGGAAGAGACATTTTTGTGTTATCATCACCACCACCACCATCATCATCATCATCATCACAATCACCTAAGTATTCATCGTGTAGAACAGTGGTTCTCAACCTTCCTAATGCCACGACCCTTTAATACAGTTCCTCATGTTGTGGTGACCCCCAACCATAAAATTATTTTCGTTGCTACTTCATAACTGTAATTTTGCTACTATTATGAATCGTAATGTAAATATCTGATATGCAGGATGTATTTTCATTGTTACAAATTGAACATAATTAAAGCATAGTGATTAATCACAAAAACAATATGTAATTATATATGTGTTTTCTGATGGTCTTAGGCGACCCCTGTGAAAGGGTCATCCGACCCCCAAAGGGGTCGCGACCCACAGGTTGAGAACCGCTGGAGTAGAACATCATGTGGAAGTGGATGGCCTATCCTCACATAGGTAGAGAGTGGGTAATATTTAACATAAAATTATGAATGTGTTCATTTTCTAACTACTTTATAACTTTGCTTTCAAAGAATGACATTACACTATGCGGCTCTGTCTCTCCTAATTGGAGAAACTGCTTATCAGTTTATCATCACAGTTTAGTATTTTTTTAATGTAACAATGTTTCAACACACTAGTATGAATATGACTGTAATACTGCATGCCTTAAAATTATATAATGATTTACTCATTAGTATGTAGGCTAAGCAATTATATCTATTACATTTGGTCACCCTAAAGCAATCTTATTTCTGCTTCTTCATTTTAGCAATGTGTGAATCATTATACCTGTAAATAAAAATAAATTTCATTTCCACCTTAACTTTTCACCTTTGATCTCCAGTGTTAGCAATACACATAATGGATAGTGTTTTAAACCATAGAAGACAATATTGACATAGATACTGACAGACAGACAAGTCATTTTGTAAATAGACAGTAATCTCACAGTGTCGATAAACACAACACAGTGCTACAAGTGTATTTTTGGTCTCTTATCATTTTCCTAATGACACCATCTTTTCTTCAGCTTACTTTTTATTGTAACAATACAATACGTGATACATAGAACATTCAAAATATGTGTTCGTCAACTGTTTATGTTATCAGTAACGCTTCTGATCAACAGCAGGCTATCTATAATAATAAAAGCGTAATACGCAAAGCGATCGATCAAACAACCGAACAGCAGAACTACCATCCAGACGATCTCCCAGACAACCACACTATGACACCCACTGGCGCCAGGCCAGCCAGGGTGGGTGCGGATGCGATTAGTTGGGGGCCAGGCCATCGCCCCATGATCACCCTGCAGAGGGAGGCCCAGGCCACCGGCCAGTGGGGTGATCAATCAATTGGGGGGCTCCATGATCTCCCCAAAGAGGGAGGACCAGGCCACCGACCAGTGGGCTGTGGTGGGTGGACAGGGCCTCCTCTGCCGGGGCCATACATCGTGGAGCCCAGGCTGGGTGGGTGGGGCCTACCTCTTTGGGGAGATCAATCTCGGGGCTCCTGGACTGTGAGAGGTCACAGGCTGGGCTGAGGGACGCTGCACCCAGTGCACAAATTTCGTGAGCCAGGCCTCTAGTTAGTAATAAAGTGTTTTGAGAGTCAAAAGTTATACCTGGCTTTTTTACTTTGTGGGGTGTCAGCGCCCCAATGCCCACATTTTTCAAGGGTCAACTGTACTTATAAGACAAATTTTTGCTTTTAAAAATTTATCATCAAGACAGAAATGAAGTGGAAACAAAGAAAAGTATTTGACTGTATCATAGGAATGAGAACCATGGATCCTGGCAGATCTGAAGGTTCCTCTTTGCTCAGTAAGCACTATGCTGGGAGGCTGTTAGGAAAAGTGGGAAATAGGCTTAACTCATCAGCACACACATATTACAGGAAGACTTCCCCATAAAAAAAATTGTGCTGGAATATATAATAAAAGTATTACTGTGTAAAGTCCATTTTTCCAGAAATCATAAAAGCGACTTCCAAGAAGCTTAATTTATTGATGGTTATTATTATGTAATGAGGGTGTGAAAGGGAAAGCAAAACTTTGAGTTAATGGAATAGAGACATAAGAAAGAAATACAGGTAATGAGAAGCATATCAAAAAGAATCCAATGGCCCAAATTATACATAAATGAAATGATTACCAATGAATACTCATTAACAAAATTAAGATTTACCTTAAAAGAGGGTCTCTAGCATTTTGGTGAAGAAGAAAAACTGCTTTTTAATTTATGAATAATAATATCATTCATTAGATAATAGCATTTGTGACACTGTGCTAAGCATTCGCTCACACTGTGCCATTTAATTTTATTGGCATTGAGGTATCAATGTGTCCATTGTCTAAACAATGGGGCCAATATAAGGAAATGAAGAACTTGACCTATTCCAGCAGCATCCTGTAGTTTTCATTTGTAGCACTTTTCTAATCATTAAGATTTATTTGCATAATTATTTGTTTAAAGTCTTTACTCATTTTTATACTATATGTTCCATGGGAAGAGGACTGGTGAATTTTATTTCTCTCTATATAAACAGTGTCTGGATTATTACGGTGCTCAGAAAATAGGTATTGATTCACTAAATGAATAAAAGAGATGAAGCAGGAGTTCCAAAATCTATAAGCATAAAACATTCAGTAGAACTAAAGCAAAAAGGTGATTATCTCTCTGTCTCTATCTCTATCTTTATCTCTATCTCTATATCACCTCATTTAGGATTGGGAGGAAAAGGAAGTTAGGCAAAGATTAGCTGAGCTGAGTCCTGAAGGACAAAAAAATGCATATAAGGCATAGTCCAGACCACAATCTAAGTAAAGAAGCAAGAAATAAAATATTAATAAAAAAGGTTGATTTGGGTAAGCAGACTGTAAGCCGGGAGGGGGTGGGGTGGTAAGTAACATGAAGCTACTTATAAGAAGTAGCCTTTCATCTGGGTTTTGAACTATGTATGAGGTTTCACTAGACAGAGGACAGAGGCAAATGATGTTCTCTTTAATTATCTCCTGTAATTCCAATCATCTTCTTTCACCATGCTCTCAACAAGTAATTACACATTAAATACCTCTACCCCCTCCTGCACTTTAAATGAATGAGGAGAGGGGCCAAGTATGTTTGTTCCTCATCGCATTGTTGCCGTTACCCACATAGCCCATGTCAAATTGTGCATGCTTAGTAAATACTTGTGAAATAGTTGAAAGATTACATTAATGAATTGATTTGCTGAAGATGGTAGAAATATAACATGTTTTATAACATACTCATGGTTGGGTGATGTGATAATACTATATAGGTTGGAATAAAACATGGGGAGCAGCAGGAATTAAGAAAGGATTAATCAGAAGGGGAGAACAGATTACTGTTTGCAGATGAGGCTAACTTTAGATATTGTTGGGAATTTTTTAGTATGAAAGTGATGTAATTTTTTTTAAGTTGTATAAAGGGTTTAGTCAGGTCCATTGCCAAAGGAATGACAGGCGTGTGAGTGCCTTTTTATTATTATTATTATTATTATTATTATTATTCTTGTTGATTTCAGAGAGGAAGGGAGAGGGAGAGAGAGATAGAAGCATCAATAATGAGAAAGAACCACTGATTGGCTGCCTCCTTCATGCCCCACACTGGGGATCCAGCCTGCAACCTGGGAATGTACCATGATCAGGAATCAAACTGTGACCCCCCTGGTTCATAGGTCGACGCTCAACCATTGAGCCATGCCGGCGGGCCAGTGAAAGATCTGCATGGCTGTTGTCTCCCTCAGCAGAGCTGGGAAGGGAGGAAGCCTATTCTACAGTGTTTGCAGTGAGGGCAGGGAGGGAGGAAAGGAAAAGCTCTCAGGGATCCAACTGTTTGTGAACTGGGTGGCACAGATGTGGTTCAGTAAGCAGGAATAGCTACATAAATTGCTGGGTGCACTGCAAAATCAAATTGCCAGGTCCCTTGTTTAAAAAATATATTAATCATTTCAAGATCATGACAGCAGAACATTAAAATAAGTTCGTTCCTTTCTAAGCTTGGGCACGGCTGCCACTCAGGAAGCTGGTCCTGATGGCAAATAGCCCATGTTAAGAAAAATGGGAAGAAGAAATAAAGGAACAAAGAGAAGGTCTGGGGGAAGAGAGAGAGAGAGAGAGAGAGAAAGAGAGAGAGAGAGAGAGAGAGAGAGAGAGAGAGAGAGAAAGAGAGAGAGAAGGTTTAGAGATCTTATTTGACCATATACTCAAATTGTGTGACAAAGATACACATAAATTCAAATTAATTTATGTGACCTGTTATACCTTTCAAGTTCCACTAACAGTCTTCTACACACACTAGTCTGTTCTTTTGTCGAGAAGGGAACTATACATGTTTGCACTATTGTATCAGAAGGCTACCTCTATAGAGGCAACTGGCTTCCTTTCTCACTATTAACTATTGCCCAGCTGAGAACCACTGAGGCCATATAGTTCAGATATAAAACTGAAAGCAACAAATAAACAAGAAAAACAAACTAACAAAATCTCATAGACACAGAGGACAGTATGGTGGTTACCAGAGGAAAGAGAGTTCGGGGGATAGTAACATGTAAAGGGGTCAAATATATGGTGGGGGAAGGAGATTTGACTTTGGGTGGTAAACGCTCAATGCAATGTACATACAGAACACGCATCATAGCATTAAAAGATATATAATTTCATTAACCAATGTCACCCCAATAAAGTCTACTTTAAAAAAATTAAAAACATTGTATTTTAAAACTCATTTATTTGCCTTTAAATTTTCATTTTATTGTAATGACTGATTCATTGATTGAAATTGTATAAGGCCCAGAAAGCTTTGTTAGATTTGATAATCACTATTAGGTAAAAAAGAACTTGGGTATTTTAGCTCCTTTTAAATGGAGTTCAATAATTTAGTTCATGGTTGTTTGTATTCTAGGAATTCATAAAGCCAAGCTCATCCTTGAATTCAACCTCATTATAAGGCATATGCTTATAAAAAAGCAGCATCTCCAATCTTCAATCTCAATGAAAAAGTAATAATTATAATTCTTCTAGCAAAGCAAGCATGCAGGCCCAATTAGTAATTTTTATTTCTGTTTAGGAATTGAGCAAGAAATAAATTATTTAAAGAGCTGGCTAGCACAAAAGAGAGAAATGTTGGTGTTTTGGAGGGGGATGGAAGACATAACAATTCATGGTTAGGGAGCTTCTTAGTTTCTCTTCAAAGGGACAATGTCATGGTTGTGTGGGACATCCACTGACATGGCATGAAAAGAAAGGAGGACACATGAGTTTATTGAAATCACCACATTGTAACCTCTCTGGAATCCTGAGCCTTAATGTCCAATCACTTTCCAACTCCTTTTGCCCCCCTGAGATGTCCCATGGTGTAAGCAATTTAAATAAGGTTTGCTGTTTTTAGAAAGTAAAGAAAAAAAAATGTCCTGCTATGCCACAGGCACTGAGGCAAGGAATATGGTGAGTGTTTGTGTAAACACATCTGAACTATAAAATCAAAGATTTTTACTTTCGCTGCAACTACTGGGCAGACTGCCCACTTTGCCCTAAAATTGCAGGAATTAAAACATGTGATGCATTTACTATCAAAGGGCTAAAACAGAGTGGGAGTCTCTGGTGGTTTTGTGGTCTGGGAACTGGGCTTGAGCGCTGACAACCTGTCAGTGCCCCATTCCTTTCTCAACCTTAATTAGAACTCTCAGTGCAGAGGCTGTTGTCTGTGCCACTCTTCACGCTTTAGCCTCCAGACCTGGAGAAAACATGGCTAACAGCATTTTTATAAAATGACTCATTACACCTCCCTGCTGTTAGCTATCAGCATGGCAGTATTCGCACCCATCTCCACGCCAGGTCATATTTCCCGCTCTCCCCACTGTCCCACGGCACATTGAACCAGATGGCGCAAGTGTCCAAACCTTGCTAAGAGAACATTTTCTTGACACATCAAGACAGACACATGCCCTTAAGTGGAACTGTTACAGGATCGTAAAAAAGCTAGTAGAATTCCAGGGCAGGAGGACCAGGGAAACTGAGAGAAGAAAATTAAACAAGGCCAAACATGCAGCCAGCTTGCTGCAAAGCTTAAGAACAAATGGCTCTGCTCAAAGAAGGCAGGAAAGAAAGGGGAGTTTTGATGCCTCCTCTCCCTAACCAGAGAACACATGCATAGCGTAAGCCACACTGCAACTGCCAAGGCTGGAAGAGGGGAGGGAAAAGGGACAGTTTCCATCTCGCTGTTTAAACAGTGAAGCCAGCAGTCTAGGGGCTTGTCAAGGTAAAGTCGCTGGGTACTTCTCAAAAATTCCAGGAAAGCCATAACAAAGTAAAAGGAAGACCTTTAGAGTTAATCTGCTCCCAAGATAGTCAGCAGAGGAATTCTGAAACCTATAGACATAAGAAGGGTGTGTAACCCCTGAACCCCCAATGCACTCACTTCTCAAGCTAGCCGGGAAGCCCATCTGTGCTCTAGGCCGGATGTAGTTGAACAGATTTGCTAGCCTTGATTTTTTAACACATTTACTTCCTTTACTTTTCAATAAGTTTTCTTTACTACATTGTAATTGTCCAAATCACTCATTTGGATTCCTTCCCATAAGACCGAGAACCAACCGAAAGGACAGTCCTGTCCCTTCAACTCAGGGGTCTGTCCGAGAGCACCCTTTCTGGTGTGTGGAGTGCCTATAACAGAACCATGCCAAGACCTGAATCAAGGCAATGTGTTCAGTTCTCCTAGTCCAATTCTCCTAGTCCTGGAGGTTTTGAAAAATCTTGTTCCACAGGAACACTAATGCCATGTCAACAAAAAGAAAGACAGCAAGAAATGTCCCTGGCTGAGCCTCTACTGAGTGTCTTCCTAGTTAGAGTCTTTGTTTCTAATGGCCTCGGGGTAAAACAGGGAACATCTGAATTCAAAGTAACTGAAAATTTACCACCCAACCATTCGCTTGGGGCTCATATGTGGCTTGGGGACCCGCTGAAAGGGAAACTATACAAGTAACTTGAAAGACTTGATACCAAGCTTCCTAGAATCTAAAGTAACTCAACAGGAACAATGTGAAGAAAGGCAGTTGTATTTGTTCTGAGAATGCACCCATGTTCTGAGCTTCAGGGATACTGCTTCCTGGAATTCTCAGAGCCACATCACGGTTAGGCTGTTATGATACTACTGAAGGCCCAGCGCACACGAAATCATATGCGAGTTGTTAGCTTCCACTTGCCTCAGCTGGCCGCCCTGCCCATCACCTCTCATAGCTCAAGCCCTGCCCTCTGCTGCTCATAGCTCTCCACAGGGAGTAGCTTGTGCCCAGCCCCGCCCACCCAGGAGAGCTGCTGCTCCTTTGGTCGTGATTCTGTGATGGCATCAAGACCACAGGCCTTTTATTTTTTTTTTAATTATTTTTTTTTAAATATATTTTATTGATTTTTTACAGAGAGAAAGGGAGAGAGATAGAGAGTTAGAAACATCGATGAGAGAGAAACATCGATCAGCTGCCTTCTGCACATCTCCTACTGGGGATGTGCCCGCAACCCAGGTACATGCCCTTGACCGGAATCGAACCCAGGACCTTTCAGTCCGCAGGCCGACGCTCTATCCACTGAGCCAAACCGGTTTCGGCCACAGGCCTTTTATGATATAGACTTGAGACATCTGAAAATAAACAATTTAATATTTTTAAATGAGCTATTAGTCAAGGTTGCAAGAAAACAAATAACAAACAAGGTCCTATAACAAATAACAAACAAGGCAGGCTAGCGTGTGAGGTATGAGCCAAGGCTTTGGGTTGGACGACATATTGTTAATGACTTTATGAGCCTGAGGAAAGGTTTAACCTTTATGAGAACAATCATAGTATCAATCTTCAGAGTTGGTGGGTAGACAATATAACATGCACAATGCTTAGGGCAATACCTGCCACAGAATAAGGCGTTTGTAAGGGCAAAGTAGCATTAAATATGATCATGTAAGGGCAGGGGAATGGAGAGAGAGGAGAAGGAGGAAGGGTAAAATGCAATAAACAAGTAAGTAAATAAATAAAACCAAAGCAGAACAAAATATAGGTGAATATTTAATTGACCTCAGGAAGAAAACAAACAAACACTGCCTAAGCTTAAAAATAAGGAAAGAAATCACAAAATATTTTCTTTAATGATCAACAGAAGTATCTGTGTAAAAAAAAAATGTCTGCAAGTAAAAACAAACCATAAACAGAATTCAAAGGCCAATTTCCATTACTGGTACCAATGATTTGGAGAAGAAGGGAGAGTGATCAGAACCAGACAGTGTCCTATTTCTTTTGTCATGCTCCTTTGCATTTGTTTGGAAATTGGAACCTCAGTCATGAAAAATAATTTGCAATTACAGAACACCATGAATAGATGCAAATTTGGAGGGAATTCATTAGGTATGTAAGTCTGACTGGATATTGGTAAAGAATATCGACACCGGATAGGACAGCGCTGGGTGGCTTCCTAGAGTTAAATGCATCCCATTATGGCATCCAGTAAAGTGCAAGGGCTCTCGTAGGTTCTTCGCTGGTTCTTGTAAGTTCTTGATCCATATACACTGCACTCAATTCCTTGTTTGTCCCACCTGACCGGGCTTTATGAAGTCAGATCAAGGTCTTATATTTGGAGTCCTTTCTCCTCTCTTTTATTCAGAAGTTGATGGCCACTTTCCGAATGTTAGGAAGATAGCCTTACATTTTATGAAGATTCGAGCTTGACAATGCCTAAGGTCCCAGGGCTATGTTTACACTTGCTCTCTTTTCATCTCACTTAGAGGTTGTAGTGCATTAGAACACAAATGCACACTCCCACATGTCTCTAAGGCAAATCAATATTTTTTTACAAGTGGACTGCTTTCATTAATACACTTCCAAAATGCCCCAATCCCTAACCTATGCTTTGTGCCTTTTAAACTAAGTTTCTCAATTTATAGTTTGGTCTACCTGACAGTTCCTCATATATGGTAAATAATAGTCTTTGGGGTTCCTCCTGGAATTATATTCATATTTTGATATTCATTACTTTCCTCTTTCCAATCTTGGTTTTGCTCCCCTAGCTCTGAATTATAAAGCAAGTGCTCATATTTGGACGGATTTTCTATTTTAAAAATATATATCAATGTCTCAGTATAATTAAGGGAATTTGTTGTTAATCACAGTCAGACTTTGCATTCTGCAGACTGTGAGCTATATGGTTTCCATGGCAGCATTCCTCCCGGTGTGTATACTACAAATACAGTTTCAGGACAGGGATGTGCATGATCATGAACCTGCCCTGTGACTGATGTGCTTGCTTGAGCTCAGCCAGTGAGTGAAGAGACATCATCTTAATCTTGAATTGAAAGCATTAAGAATAGTTATAAGAAGTTGTCTGTAACATAATGATTACACTGATAACCCTAAAAATTGGAAATTGGAACCACAGTCATGAAAAATTAATAAAACTAATAGTAATGTTTACAAATCTGGATTAGTGTGCAGGTAGATTAGTGGTGTTCAATGTTGGATGCTACCAGCATTTCCTGGGGAATTTTTAAAAATAATACTTATGTCCTTATTCTGAAGAAATTCTAGTGGGTGCCTAGTATTGAGAATCACTAACCTGGTATATGAAAGGAAAAGGGACAATTTAACAAGGTACATACTATAGATCCTTAACACTCTGACTTAATCACCACGTACAAAGGGCTATGGCATGAATCATGTGGCAAAAACCATGAAATTATTTTTAACTGAAAGGAAATTGCAATGGAAATGGTGAATTTGTGTCTTTGGAAACTGGATGAATTCTGGATCCAAATGGAATACTGGAAAAATCTTTCTATACAGCATTGCCTTGATCACCGCATCAACACTTCATTCCCTGCTGAGTAGTCCTTATACTCGGAACACTTTTCCTCTTAAGAATGAAGGAGCTCACTCTTAACTTCCCTTCAACTTACCTGGCAACAGACTATGGAATCTTTGGGGAACCCAAATTGGTACAGGTTGAGTTTGGGGGAAGATCAAAAGATGTTTCTTGGCTTCCTTCTTCCTCAAAGTAACAATAAATGCTCTCACCTAAAAGTTCTTTCCCTACTCATAATTCCTCCCTGGGGTATCTTGTCACTGCAACCTCATTGACTCAGAATAATTTGCTATGGCATGTTGTGTAATGAGTTGGCTGTTAAGATGATAACCAGTGCATAAATACCTAATGAAATGAGAGTTGACTGTCTCCTTCATCCCCAGCCAGGCTTGTTGCCTCTCAGCCAAGTGAATATCCTAGAGGAAATGTCTTCTTCAAGAGTCCATGTTAATCAAGTTTTAAACTAAGGACATTTTTTCTTCATAGTCTCAAGAACTATGGCAACAGCAAGAATGCTTGTTTTTTTCTAGTGTTCTACCAAGGAAACACTCATTAGCTATCTCCTTCAGGGCTTGGCACTCTTAAGGCTATCTCTCAAATTGGGCCACTGAAATAACATCAAAGTTTAAATTCAGAAAACTATCTAAATAGCACATGCAGACAACGGAAAGTGAGGCTTCGCTCAGAAAGCTGAGGAAAGGGCAATGTCAACAAACCCACCACCGAAGAGCACTTCTCTTCCATCCAGAAACTTTATCAAAGAAGAAAAAGTACTTGTCTATTGATTGGTCCATTCATTATTCACACCTCACTTGGGGCTCTGTCTGGGTCTGCTGTCTTCATCCAATTAGAGCTGCCTTTCCCCTGGCAGATTAGGGGTGACCAAAAATAAAAGATTGAGGGAATTTACTTTTAAAACTATGCTCTTGTGCTACTTCTATGCTTCAACAGCAAAGCACCCAGACATCAGAGGCTTTTATGATATAGTGTCTTTCAGAAGAAGTTGAATAAATTAGACTCCCTGTGGTTAATGTAAAAATAAAAAGAGGACTTATTTGATTTCTAGGAAAATAAACAATGACCTAAAAAGGAAAGTCAAAGAAGCTTTTTTTTTAAAAAAGAGAAAAGAATGCATTTGATTCAGGAGTCATAACTGATTATAAACCATTGGTTCAGTTGGAAAAGTCAATTATTTCTGTACATGTGAACATTTAGAGAGCTGTAAACTCACCAGTTAGTATGCCACTGGCTACTCTAGATTAAGCAGCACCTGCTACCAATTGCTAAAAGAAGAAGAGGAAGAATGATACACTATATTTTATCCATGAACCATATTCCATGCACAACAGCTAGACTGTGTGAGCATTTTGTAAGATTGTTCTCATATGTCCATTTTAGCATGGGGAAAACTGAGTCTCAAGGAGATGAATCAGCTTGCCCACGGTACATTTCCTGAACTCTTACTGTATGCCAGGCTGGATACAGGATCCGGGTCAGAGAACTTGTATTATAAAGTGCCAGGCAGTCAATATTTTAAGCTTTGCAAGCCATACTGTCTCTGTTCCGACTACTCAACTTTCCAGTTGTGCTGTAAAAACAGTCACAGGCAATATGTAAAACAATGAGCATGGTCTTGTGCCAATAAAACTTTATTTACAAAAGCAGGCACCAGGCTGGATTTGCCCTGGGGTTTATCAACCCCTGTACTAGCTGATGGGAATGCAATGTTGAGAAAGTCACCTCATTAATATGTCAAAGAGCCTCTCTAATTCTAAAGGAGCTGGTTTTCCTTTCTCTGTTTTGGTTAGACAATGCTTCCTCTCCACATATCCCCCAAAAAGACAGATCTGAGATTTTTTTAAGGCTTTAACTGAGCAAATTAAAAATTTGTAAGATCTATCCATTTGCACGCTGGTTTTTAATTCATGTGTCAATGGGACCCTGTAACTCATCCAATTTATGCCTTTTCACTTTGTTTCTTCCCACGGTTCCTGAATCCAAGAGTAAACATTCCCCTAGCTGATTTTCTATTAAACAGAGCCACATTATTGCTCCTGGAAGGCACATTAGGTTGGGTTTATTAGACTTCTCTTCAGGGGACAGCAATCTCAGAACACACCAGAATTCATGAAGCTGATGTATTTGATTAACTAAATCATCCCTGCAACCCTTTGCCTGGATTACCATTTCCCTGTCAACATTCTTTCAATGTTGATTTCGGCATCCTTATATTTTAATTGCCCCTCTTTTCACTCAGGGACCCTTTGCAGGATGTTCTGGTCTCTCCTGGGATCTTCTTTGAATATTCATCCCTACTTCACATATTAAAACAAATAATTCATTTGGAAATTAATTCACTTTAAAAAAAAGTATGTTTTGGTTCTGTACAATATTTTATTTATACTTTCTTAAAAAGGGAATAAATAACCCAAAGGGATTTTAAAATATAGTTTCTATTATAACTATGATTTGTTATTTGTATAATACTTTAATTTCAGAAATAACTTAAATAGTTTTCTAATTTCACAACTTTCCCTGAGAAAAAAATTGCACATAATAACAATTAGAAGAAAGAAGAAATGATGTAGCTACCAGGAAGTAAGGACTTAGGTGCCACAGGTGATATTTAGAACCATAAATATATTGATTTTTTAAAATATACAAACAAGAGAGAAAAACTCATGAGCAAAATACAATCACAGTTATCAGCTCGGATGCAGAGCTGTGAGGAGGCACAGAACAGACTGTATGACAGCCTCCCTCACTCACTTGCTTCTTCTATAAAATGATATCTAGAATGTGGTTTCACTAGTATATTCTGGTTTGTTTGTTTTTAAATGTATATGTTTTATTGATTTCAGAAAGGAAGAGAGAGGGAGAAATAGAAAGTAACATCAATGAGGAGAGAGAATCTTTAATCTGCTGCCTTCTGCATGACCCCCACTGGGGATTGAGCCCGCAACCTGGGCATATGCCCTTGACCGAAACCAAACCCGGGACCTTTCAGTCCGCAGGCTGATGCTCTATCTACTGGGCCAAACCAGCTAGAGCCATTACTGTTTTTGAGGTTTGAGTTCAGGAACTGTTGTGAGCAGATTTGCTCTGATCAAGGTGACTACTGTGTTAACTTACCTGTTTTCCCTATCAAAGGTGAATTGTTCCAAGTGCCAAGAGACTTGAAGAAATCAGGATTTTGAGCTAACCTATAAAATTGGGGGCAAATTCAAAGGAAGTTCGAGAGAGTACTAAATATATAAAAAGGAGAAATATCCCCATTCTCAGAGATTTTGATTAAATAGGTCTTGGTAGGATTCAGAAATGCTCATTTTTTTAAGCAGAAATTCCTAGTGATTCTGTGTT
The DNA here is from genome assembly GCF_000147115.1 of Myotis lucifugus. Taxonomy (NCBI): domain Eukaryota; kingdom Metazoa; phylum Chordata; class Mammalia; order Chiroptera; family Vespertilionidae; genus Myotis; species Myotis lucifugus. Next base: position 2,819,325 of record NW_005871195.1, read on the forward strand.
AAGTGGTCCTGAGAAAACATTTAAAAATATTGATAGAAATGTTGAAACTACATTCATTCCTTTACTCCCTCTGCTAACCAGGTCCTCCCACCCAGTCCACTGGGAGGGGCTGGCCTGGGCATGCTCAGATGTTGCTGCCTCCAAAAGCAGCTACACAATACAAACCTTTCAGGCTGAGCCGAGGTGTGGACTCAACATTAACTTACAACAACCTTTTGTGTTTTGTACCTAGATTCTTGATCCAGAACAAGCTAAGTTTTGAGCAATGCTGCCCAAACTTTCTGAGTGGTTGACTTTTCAGGTTCATCTTGTTTTTCAGCCTGACCTAAATTCTTGATCAAGTACTAGAAAAACACTTAGGCAGTGCATGTCCTCATAATACCTATTTTTACATGGTTGGAAGCTATTCTTCGATTTTTGGCACCTGGATAGACTTCCTCCAGACTACCACATGCTCCATTCTGTTTCCACCATGAGTACTTGTTTCCAGGCTCCGTCTCACATCTATAAATAGCCTGTATCCCCAGCCTTGATTTTGCTCATCTACTGACTACTGGATATCTCCCCTTGGCAATTCCACAGAGATCCCAAACTCAGTGTATCATCACCTCAAATCTGACCCCTTTTTCATTTTTTAATCTTATTAAATTGTGCCATCATTCATCCAATCATTGATGTTAAACAAATCAACACACAAAAAAGAACAAAAACTGGGTACCATTGTGGATTCTATATTTTTCTATATTATTTTTCCTATATATATCCTATATTATTCTTGGCATCCAATCACCCACCAATCTATGTGCATTATATATTATTTTAAAATCATCCTTTCCACTTTATGCTTACCAAATGTCCCTTAGTTTAAGCTCTCAACATTTCTCATAGGCACCTGTGTCATAGGGTTCTGCCTAATCTCCCTGGATTTAATCTCATTCCTATCAATTCCTTTTCCACAGTGCAGCCTGGGTGATGTGATATAACCCAAATCTAATCATGCTATACTTTCTCTCCTTAAGATGCTTTAATGTCTTCATATTGCCAAGAGAATACATTTTAATATCCATCCCATTAAAAAATCATTTATAACCTAAACCCTGCCAACTTTTCCAGACATTCCTGATCACACCAGCACATGCTGGTTGTCCCACCAGTAACTTGGAGTGACATTACTCTTTTATTTTATTTACAGCATTTCTTACTATGCAAAATAATCCTAATTTAATTAGATTAGTGATATATATTTGCCCCTCTTCCACTCCATTGTAAACGTAACACATAAAGCAAAAAAGCATTTGTTGAATGTCAATGGTTTTATATTTGTTATTCCTTGTGCTTGAACTATACTTCTCCTACCTGGCTGCTGACTACCTGCTAGACTCTTGGTTATACTTTAACCCTTGATTTAAACAGCTATTCTGCTGGGAAGTCTTCTCATTACCCCAAACAGAGTTGATCACATTCAACTTTGCCTCTGTTATAGCATCAATTTTATTTATAATTATATATTTGCATGCCTTTCTCCCTAACTAAAATTCCCTGGAGTAGAGACTGTCTAATTCGTCTCAGTATCTTCCACAAAGCAAAATTAATTTACTTCCATTAGCTATACCACAGTGTAGATAAGACTGTATGATAACTGTGATAGTCAGAGTAATACAGTCCTAAAACTAATAAATAAGCTGAACTTAAAGTCTCTCTTTACTTTCAATATATAGATGGATACACACCCATGTAAAACATGGATAATTCTCAAGTACAGGCAGAGTTCATGTATAATTGATCCTTATTACATTATTTAGAATATATATTTTAAATATATTTGATCATTTACTGTTGATTCTTCTATTGATTGTAGCTATAGACACTTATTAATTTAAAAATGCCATATGTTTCTAAATTGATAGGTTTAGGATGAAGTAGGAAGAATAAGAATCAATAAATTATAATACTTAGTCCATAGGATGTGCTTTAAAATGCTTTCTAAATGAATAAACAAATGAAGAGATTCTATAGGGATCTAATCATTGGATTTGAATTCATCCATTTAAAATTTTATGAATCCAATTAGTGGATAAGAACTAATGTCTATGTTTATATGCATTCCTATAAATGTTAAAAGTATGCTTGTATCTGCATATCTATTCTTTTACGTATATCTTTTCCTTTTGGTAGTTGCATTCAGTATATTTATTTTCAGGAATAAGCAACTTTAATACTCCTTAAGAGACTCATGATCATCTCTCTTTGCTCATGGTACTGCCAAAGAGCTTTAAAACATTCTTTATCACTCCCTCATTACATGGAAGAACATGCCAATTTGCACATTTATTTACTAACTTATGCAGTTTCACTAGTTTTCTAAATTCTGTGTTTTTAATCCCACTCCACTGTGTCAGCAAAATGACATTGGAGTGGAATTTATTCAAAAGGTAGATAAAGCCATAGAGGTAAAGAAAATTTATTCAGGTATTTTGAGTATCTGTAAGAATATATGATAGTAAGAAAAGAAGAAAGGAAGGAAGAAAAATGCACAAAATCAAATACATAAAGAAGGTCATGCAAAATCCAATCAAGTAATTTACCTGGTTGGGAGCTGAGAGCAGAAGGGGAATTACATCATGTGAACTAAGAGGCCAGCTCTGCTTTTAAATTTTGAAGTCCATAATATCTGCAGCTCCTTGCCAGCTGAGCTAAAATCAGTGGGTACAACCTAAGTTACTTAGCAAGGTAATTGCCTGAGAGGACACTCATTGCTCAACACTCCCCCCGACCCCAAAAAAAGAAGTAGCAGCAAAGAATGAAAATAGTGGAATAACAGGAATGGCAATGGTCTCCCCAGAGAAGATATAAAATTGGGAGTAAAAAATATTTCATAAAATCAAAATTAGAGTATTTAAAACTACAGAAATGATTTCTCGAATGGTAATGGTTTCCCCAGAGAAGATATAAAATCAGGAGTAACAATATTTCACAAAATCAAAATTATAGTATTTAAAACTACAGAAATGATTTCTCATCTCTAAGAATTTGCACCCTTAGGCAATTTGTGTTCCTGAAATGCTGAAAAGTATTGGGTTCATTGGAGCAATAGGCATATCTTATAATTTAAAATGTTAAAGTAACGAATTGATGTAGATTTGTGATTTTAGGCTGGAATTTTAGTAGACTTATGTGTAGTCATAGAAGATGTAAGGGCATTTTTTGTTCATTGATTGTAAATATATAACTTTTTTGTTTTACAATAATAATTTAGTGTACAGAAATGTTTGGTTAAGACAGTTACCTACAAATGAAGTAAAATATATTACTTTTATCATTTTCTATGTCTTACTAGAGGCCTGGTGCATGACATTCGTGCACTGGGGAGAGTCCCTCAGCCTGGCCTGCACCTGTGCAGTCCGGGAACACTCGGGGGATGTCCATGGGCCTAAGCTGGCAGTCAGGCATCCTTCCCACAGACTGAGACCCCTTGCTCTTTACTGACCACCTGCTCGCTGCTCCTTAGCATGGCAGGAGAGGCTCCTTCCACCACTGCATTCACCAGACATGAGCCTGGCGCCTGGCTTTTGGTTGAGAAGCGCTCCCCCTGTGGGAGTGCACTGACCACCAGGGGGCAGCTCTTACATTGAATGTCTGCCCTCTGGTGGTCAGTGTGCATCATAGTGACCAGTCGTTCTGCCATAATGGTCACTTAGGCTTTTATTATATAGACCAGCCGTGGGCAAACTACGGCCCATGGGCAGGATCCGGCCCGTTTGAAATGAATAAAACTAAAAAAAAAAAAAAAGACCGTACCCTTTTATGTAATGATGTTTACTTTGAATTTATATTAGTTCACACAAACACTCCATCCATGCTTTTGTTCCGGCCCTCCGGTCTAGTTTAAGAACCCATTGTGGCCCTCGAGTCAAAAAGTTTGCCCACCTATTATATAGACTATTGCACATAATTGAGTCTAATAAAATAGTAGCTTTTATTGCTAAAGTGGAGTATTTCTTTACCAAATAACTTGTCCAGAAACTTGAGTGTTAAATAAATAAGAACCCTTTTTCGTTTATAATGAGTTATAAGTACATTGATGATAGCTGTTACTTGGTGTCCTTACTCTATGCTAGTGTGCCAAGTGGTATAGATCATCCTATAAAATAGTTGCTCTTATTCTCTTCATTTATAGAAGAAGAAACTATAGAAAAAGGAGTTCAAGTAACCTGCTCAAGCTTACACTTGCCATTTTGGGAACCAGAATTTTTACTCAGTTGTATGATTTCAGAGTAAAATTCATAAGCATCACAATCTAGCAATATAAGGTAATACTATTTCTATCCTATTTAACACAAACATATCTCCTGTCAATATCAGGTATAAATGAAACTTTAGCAAATCAAATTAAATCATAGGTCTGTTTGCTATTGGACTTTTTTTAAAGATTAATAACTCTCATTAACCTTTTAATTTCAATACGGGTTTTCAGATGCTGGCTATATTTAAACTAAACCCAACTGTCACTACTTCTGAAAAAGAGAAACTTGGTGCTATTTTGTCTCAAGAAATTAAGATGGGTTTTGTGATCCCTTTTAACACACTAAATTTAGACAAATACCAGCAATTCCTTTGAAAGTCACTGTAGGACAGAAATTGAAAGACAAACTCAGAAAAGGAGCTGAGTGGAAACAGCTGTCACTTGGATCAATTATTTCAAAAGCCTCCAAGTGGTCAAATTACTTCCCTTTAGATCTCCAATTGTATCCGAACATTTGCAGTGAAATGGATGTTGTAATTGGGGAGCTTAGGCTAAGTGTTGTGCCTTTAGCATTCTCTAAAATTTAAAGGACACAAGAATGTTTATGGAGGCAGAATAGCAAGCCTTCTGTGGTGAGCTTTTGGGAGTCCAATAATTGGAAGGAAAATGCAGTCCAGATTGAAATGAGGAAGAACTGTCTGCCTAGAGCTCAGAACAGTGATTCTCAACCTTGGCTGCACATTAGAATCACCTGGGAATCTTTTTAAAATCCTGACTTCTGGGCCTCATCCTCCGGAAATTCTGTTTCTTTGTTTGTTACTAATGTTGTGGTCCCACGGAATAACAAAGAAACAGAATTTCCGGAGGATGAGGCCCAGAAGTCAGGATTTTAAAAAGATTTCCAGGTGATTCTAATGTGCAGCCAAGGTTGAGAACCACTGGCTCAGAGGATAAGAGAGAGACCAGGCATGTCACAAATAGGAACACTAACCCCTCTGGGAACAGCACCCTCTGGCGGGCGGTAGAAATATTTGTCAGACAGAGCAGATTCCCGAGGTCCTCCCTTGCTCCTTTGGTCTGAGCTATTTAAAGTGGCTTATTGGGAGAGGCTAGCTTTCCTTGGAAGCTCCAGGCTCTTCCAAGACTAAATGAGTGCAATGCAGTAAATGAGGGAAGTGAATTTTAGAATTGAGTCCTGATTGAGGATTGCTACATGATTCAGTCCTGTACCCTCTGCTGTGGCCAGACCAAAAGCTTCCAGGGTGTAATCAACAAGTTTGGTCTCAAAACATTCTATTTTTTAAAATTAATTATTATTATTTTTTTGTTAATCCTCACCCAAGATTTGTTTTCCATTTATTTTTTTTTCTTTTTCAGAGAGATAGTAGAAGAGAGAAGGGAGGGAGGGAAGGGGAAGGGAGGGAGAGAGAGAGAGAGAGAGAGAGAGAGAGAGAGAGAAGAGAGAGAGAGATCCATCTGAGAAAGACATATCGATTGGTTGCCTCCTGAATGCACCCCAACTAGGGCTGGGGATTGAAACGAACCTGCAACCCAAGTACATGCCCTTGACCAGGAATCGAACCCACCACCCTTCGTTGCACAGGCTAAGCAGAATAGGCCAGGACAAAATATTCTATTTTTAATACTCCCTTATTTTATTGACTTGAAAAAAGCCATACAAATTAGTTTTCACACAAAAACCAAGATAGTTACCCACTTCCCCCACCATTAAAGCAAGAACTCTGTTTTTGTATATAAACAAAGATCACAATGCAAATAGAAGGATGGTAAATGCATGTGACAAAGATTGGTGAAAGATGTTTGCATAAGGAGGGAAATACATTTGAAGAATGTATGAAACCCATTAGAAGCCTTGTCTGAGAGAGTACAGAGACACTTTGCTAAGGCTGTGGTAACAAAGTACCAAAAATGGAGTGACTTCACCAACAGAAATGTATTTTCTCACAGTTCTGCAGGCTAGAATTTCAGGACCAAGGTGTCAATAGGGGTAGTTCCTGCTGAGGGCCATGAAAAAGGATTTGTTCTAGGCCTGTCCCTCCTTGGCTTGTAGAAAGCCATCATCTCCCCGTGTCTTCACATGATCTTCCCTCTGTACATGTCTATGTCAAATTTTCCTCTTCTAATAAGGACATGGATGCTATTGGATGAAGGCCAACCCTAATAACCTAATTTGAATGTAATGATCTCTGTGAAAATTATCTCCAAATATAGTCACATTCTACAGTATTGAGGGTTAGGACTTTAATATATAAGTTTGGGAAGACATAATTCAACCTATGGCATAGAAGGGAAAATAATCATATTAGGGGTTTTATCTCTACGAAATTAATATATATATATATAAATATATATATATATATATCAGAATATATAAAAATACCAATAGAATTATGAAGTCATTTATTTAAACTAACAATCAAGGAATTAAAGGTCCTATTGTGGCCTATTCACATTATTGGTAGACAAATATATAGCCACAAATATCAACTCTCTGTATCTTCATCTGGCTTAAGCTTTTTTTATTTTTTTAATCCTCACCCAAGGATATTTTTCCACTATTTTTTAGAGAGAGTGGAAGAGAGAGGGAAACACAGAGAGAAATATCGATGTGAGAGAAACACATTGATTGGATGCCTCCTGCAGAAGCCCTGACCAGGGCCCGGACGATGGAGGAGCCTGCAACCGAGTTACATGCCCTTGACCGGAATTGAACCAAGAACCCTTTGGTCTGCAGGCCAAACCTCTATCCACTGAGCCAAACCAGCTAAGGCCTGGCTTAAGCTTTTTTTTCTTTTTCACATCAAGAGGCACTCTACTCATTCTGTAACCCCCAAGAACAGCTTTATAGATGTACCAAATATTTTTCATGGGAGATAATATTCTTTAATGTTACTCTGGCTTTTGTTGGGCTAATTTATGCTGAGAAGTATCATGAGGAAGAGGGGGATATAACAATGTAAGAATCTAATGCCTCCAACATCACACTTAAGATAAAGATCAGGATTGCTCTTTGCTTTCTTAGAAAAATATACGTAGACAAAACTGCCTGTTTTGCCTTTTCTCAATACTTAACCTTTCTTTGGTCATTGGATAGCCTTTAAAATAGCCAATCATGCATTAGGCTGGTGACCTTACTGCCTTTTTAATAACAACTCTTCAAGCCTGTCAACACAGGGTTAGAAGTGAACATTCTATTTTAATTCTTTTTTTAATGAAAGAAAGAGATTGCATTTTTTTAAAAATAGCATGTTTTCCTGCTTTGTTCTGTTTTAGGCTGAAATTCATTGTCAGGATTGAGCTTATTTAAAATAGTATGTGCACCGAACACATAGAACTGGGTTGTATTCCATAGCATGTCCTAAAAGTGAAAACGAAACAACACATTTTTTAACATAAAACTAGCATGTTGATAATCATCCAATGATATAGGCTGAACCCCCCTGGAACAGAATTCACTGGAACAGAATTTCAAAGCTGGAGGCTGATTTTTGGGGTTGTCTACAGTGGACACTTATGTTAAAGAGATAAAATGTATTCAATGGAAACAGCCTGTATTGACATATTTTAGATTGGCATCTCCTCCACTATGGCTATTTAATGAAAAGTTTAGTATTAAGTTTGACAAATCAATTATTCATTATATACATGAGGCAGAAAGAGACGTGCAAGCTGATGGACTCAGCAGAGTCTTCCATAAAGCTGTCATTTGCTATGAAAGCTAAGGGCCTCCCGGAGAGTGGTTAGACAGAGGGAAGAGCCATCACAATACAAATCATAATAAATACAAAGTACAAATCATAAGACATACTATATAGAGAGTTTTATGAATAACAGAGGAGTTATATCTTCCTTGGTGTTATCAAAAAGTCTTTCTCCTAATAGAAGTAACATTATTCTTAGTTTAGTAGATGTCAAGCAAAAAACAAATAGATTGTTTAAAGATACCTAGAAAGAAAAAAAAAGTGAAAATGAAGGTCCATTTTAGCATCCCCAAGCCATTTTTCTCAATCTAATTGTGGGGTCCTGTCTGCTCAGGCACCACTCCACCAGGTTGTAAAAGGCTCAATTAATATTTCTCCCTCGGTCCAGCATAGCCTTCTCTGTTGTGTATCTCTATCAGTCTTGGCCCCCAGTGAGTTAGCCTTCATGTGCCCATGGCTTGGATAGGCCTCTGCCACACCGAACAGAACTGATGTGTGTTAACCAAAAGGATATGATAGAAATGCATGTGTGGCATTAAAAGCTAGGACATACAAGACACTGCAGCTTCTGTTTTGCTTCTTTACTTGGATCACTCTCTGTGGGTGAAGCCACCCAGCATGCCTGAGGAACTTCGCTATGAAGAGCTCCACATGGCAAGAAACTGTGGCCTCCTGCCAACAGCCAGCACCACCTCACTGGCTACCTGAATGGCTACTTGATAGAGGACGCTTCAGACTTTGTCAGGCCTTGAGAACCCAGACCAGAAGAATACTGCTAAGCTGCTGGATTCCTAACCCACAGATGCTATGAGACAATGAATGCCTTGTTTCATTTCTTTCCTTCCTTCTTTCTTTCTTTCTTTCTTTCTTTCTTTCTTTCTTTCTTTCTTTCTTTCTTTCTTTCTTTCTTTCTTTCACCACTAAATTTTTTTAAATACAGTTTTATTAATTTCAGAGAGGAAAGGAGAGGGAGAGAGAGATAGAAACATGAATGATGAGAATCATAGATCAGCTGCTTCCTGCATGCTCCCTACTGGGGATTGAGCCCGCAACCTGGGCATGTGCCCTTGAATGGAATCAAACCCAGGACTTTTCAGTCCACAGGCCAATGCTCTATCCACTGAGCCAAACCAGCTAGGACTGAGCCACTAAATATTGAGGTCACTTATAATGTGGTAATGAAAATACTAATAGACTAGTACAATCTACCTTTGAAATATTCTCCTGAAATCCCTCAACATTGCTCAAGTAGCGACATTAAATAAGATATGAGTGTATTCATAAATGTATGTGGTGAGGACTATTCCATGCACGGATTTAAATTTGTCTCCAGAAGAACATTCTATGGAGAAGCAACTCATCCATTTTTCAATGGATCAAAGTAGGGCTCCATCAACACTTTCATTTCTCCTGCTGTTCAGAGAAAATTAATTCAGCCTTGAGCTGAATAGAATAAATGCAAACTAAAAAGATTATTAGAGTGTGACTTTGTATTCTTGCAGACAACACTCTCCTTGACATGAGGGATGCAAGTGGTAAGGTACAAAATACGCAACCTACCAGGATATAAAACAGAAAAACATATTCTGGTCAAGCAAGCTCAGCAGATTAAGCTCAGCAACTTTTCTACAGCAGACAGAAAATGAATGGACTCCTAATTTTATTAGTGACTACTTCCTCCTTCCAGCTAGATAGATTAAAAAAGAAAAAAAGAAAAACAAAACAAAACTGGAATACGTGAAATCTAAATGCCTTACAGATATGCACTATTTTTAATATAATTTTTGTTGTTAATATTTTTATAGATATACCCCATTTCCTCCCCTTTAACCCCTCTCTTCCCAGCCCTACCTCCCCAGGTCTTCACTAACCTATTGCCCATGTCCATGGACTATGCTTATCCTATATAATAAAAGGCTAATATACAAATAGACCAAACGGTGGAACAACCGAACAACTGGTCTCTATGATGTGCGCTGACCACCAGAGGGTGCACGTGGAACATGGTGGGTGTCAGCAGCAGGCAGCAGGCAGCAGAGTGCAAAACATGGCCAGCAGGATGGTGGAGCAGGTGAGCGGGGGTGCCAGATCAAGGCAAACGCTGGTCACTGTCATTGGGGCAAGCCTCTTGTGGTTACTGAATTCTTTGCTCCCACATGCCGCAGTCCTCATGGCACTCACACCCACTGCCTGTGCCTGGTGCCAGCCCGGATCGCTCGGCACCATTAGTGGATGCAAGCAGCGGCTGCTGGCCCCGATCGCCCCTCAGTGCTTCTCCACCTTCTCCTGCTCCTGAGGGGTGATTGGGGCTGGCAGCCGCCTCTCACACCTGCTGCTGGCAACAGGCCCATTTGCACCTACAGCCAGCGCCAGAGCCACCACTCACACCTGCAGCCGGCACCCAGCACCGGTCCCAATCACTCAGCGTCATCAGCAGGTGCAAGCAGTGGCTGCCAGTCCTGATTACCCCTAAGGGCTTTTTCATCTTCCCCTGCTCCTGAGGGGTGATTGGGATAGCAGCCACTGCTCGCACCCGCTGCTGGCACCAGACCCAATCTCTCTGCACCATCAGCGGGTGCAGGTGGGGCCAGCGCCATCAGTGCGTGGGAGCGGTAGTGGTGGAGCGGGGCTGCTGGCAGACAGGGAACCTGGGGCTGCGGTGGGAGGGGCTAGGGGGGCACAGAGGATGGACCAAGACCCACCCTGTGCCCACTGAAGCCTCACGGCCCACAGTTCCTTTCAAGGTACACGAATTCATGTACTGGGGCCCTAGTCTATATATATATATATATATATATGCCTAAGCCACTGGTCGCTATGATGCTATGATGTGCACTGACCATCAAGGGGCAGACGCTCAATGCAGGATCTTCCCCCTGGTGGTCAGTGCACTCCCATAGCGGGAGCGCTGCTCAGCTGACAGACAGGTGCCAGACACAGGGCTCATGGCTGGCCACCGCAGCCCAGAGATCACCGTAGAGCAGCATCAAGCCTACTGAGTGGCAGCGGCAGCAGGAGCAGCGGGGCCAGGATGAGCAGGAGTGGCAGGTGGTGTTGGACTGCTGGTTTCAGCCTGACCCCCGCAGGCCACTCTGAGGGACCCCTCCAGTGCATGAATTCATGCACTGGGCCTCTAGTAAGTATATAAGTTCTTTGGTTTATTTCGTCTCATCCCCCCAACCCCAGATCACGGTATATCAGTCTGTTCCATGCCTCCATGCTTTGGATCTTATTTTGTTGGTCAATTCATTTTGTTCATTAGATTCCACAAATAAGTGAGATCATGTGATATTTGTCTTTTTCAGATTGGCTTATTTCACTTAGCATAGTATTTTCCAAGTCCATCTGTGCTGTCCCAAAGGGTAAGAGATCCCTCTTTTCTGCAGCTGCATAATATTCCATAGTGTAAATGTCCCACAGCTTTTTTTCCATTCATCTAATAATGCAATCACACCTAATTAATTGGTTAATCTTTTTAATTAATGGCCTTATTTTCATGCAAGATCATATTTTGAGGTATTGGCCATCAGAATGTCAACATATCTTTTGGGGGGACAAAATTCATCCCATAGCAGCACCCTAACATCTTTTTTAAATGAATCAACGGAAGTTTGAAAATGACACAGGTACTGAGAAACATTCCTTGGCTGAGGATGATGTTGGAGGTCCCTTACTGTGTTTTAATTACATCTGAATTAATAGACCTGTTAAAAAGGCAAATGTAGCTGCCTTAATGGTTATATTTTAGTTTATATGTGTTTTTTAACCACATACTCTTTTTGGATTAACACAGAAAGGTTGTGTACATTCCTTCTTTTCATATGGATTTACATTACAAAACTGAAACAGTGTTTTTTAAATATAACCTTCAATTATAACACTGACTATACTTTTACAAATCACACACAACCCTGCATTCCCTCTGCTGTGAAAATCACAATGAAGTGGGTTTTGGTTTCAGAAGAAATTTAAGATGGCAACGAAAACCATATGTCAGTGAGAAAGCACCAACATGGTATTGTAAATATGGCCGTTATTGCTGTATTTTTCATTAGGAGAAATATATTTTCCTTTAATTTCCCTAATGGGCTATAGCTTTATTTCTAAATCACATGTGACTATAATGTCTTTTTGGAATTTTAAATAACAGATCACTCTTGTATCATAAATAAAGAAATTATAGAATAATTATGCTTCTGCAAAGCTCATAATCATTTTCCTGCTTTTCACTTTAATGCCTACAATTCCTCCTTAATTCAATATTTGTATTTAGGACAGGCACCAGTTTTCAGTAAAAAGCAAAGCTTTGTGAAGGGGGGGATGGGGTTAGGGAATATCTCATTCCATCTGCTATAGTCTGAATAAAGATGTTCAGAAATTGACCTCCTCTTTCTACTGGATCTGGCCTGCTCCCAACCCCTCCAGGGAGGACCCTCTCTCTCTCTCTCTCTCTCTCTCTCTCTCTCGCTCTCTCGCTCTCTCGCTCTCTCGCTCTCTCGCTCTCCCTCTTTCCTTCTCTCCCTCCCTCTCTTTCTTTTAACCTTTTTGACATTAGCAAAGTCGCATTGTGAATCCAAAAGTTTCTTTCTTCCTTCAGGCTTCTGTGAGTTTAAATTATCTGAAAACTAATAGGAAGGTACTTCTTTTGTTTTAACAACAACACTTTTACAGAAATTAAAATCTAACGACAGAAGGGACTTCATAAGAAATAACTTGGCCAGAATTTTCCAAACTGTGATGGATTAGGTGTCACTCGTAGCACATAGGATGCCTTTAGGTAGCAATATACTGTTTCAAAGTTGACTTTCATAAGCATGCATTTATTTTACAGGTATAATAATTCCATTTTCTGAGGTAAGTAAATACTCATAGTCTGTCGAGCTCCTAGTTTGCATGGGGAATGTCACCAAATTCAATGTGGATGTGTTAGAAGGAGCTCTTTCAGCCAGTGATTTCACACATGCTACTGCTTAAGGGAATGCTACATCAAAAAGAAAAAAAAAACCTTTATTGATTTAATGTCCATGGGAAGGAATCAAACATTATAAAAGAAGTACTTAGACCTATCATATATATGAAGATGGTTCCAGAAATTACTGAAGTTTGGGAAGCACTGATTTAGCAGGAGAGCGAACTAGAGAAAGAGGTAAAGCAACTCTCCAACCCAAGTGTTAACTCTCTGGTTGGAGAGTCAATCATTCTTTCTTCTTGCTTCTTCCTTTCACTTTTCCATCTCTCCTTATCCCTCTCTCTGTATATATGTATTTGTATGTTTTCTATAGTATTTCCATTTATTTACTTCTTTCCTCTGCTAATCTGGGAGCTACTTGATGATCCTAGCCATGACCCCACTTCATTTATCCTGTGTAACCACTAACTGATATGATGCCCAGTGGGTGGCAGGGGCTCCATAGATGTTTGTTGAATGACTAAATGAAAGAGGTGAGGCTCAGTCTGCAAGTCTCTGACCTTCCTCTCTAACGCCCCTATTCCTCTCCCACCTAGTCGAGAATTATTTTTGTTCTACTATGCATCATACCTTTAATGTTTGTATATTCATTTCCAATGTCAGAAATTAATAGAGATGAACTCTATACTTTAAACAGAGGCGGGCCATATAAGGTCCGTGAAATCATTTGGTCTTGGCCCTGCCAAGGCATTAGGGGTGAGTTAATGAAATGTTTGACCAAATATAGCGGGCTAATTTTTAAGTTGATAATTTTGTATGGCCCATGAATGATGTTATAAATATCCAAATGACCCTTGGCAGAAAAAAGGTTCCCCACCCCTGCTTTAAAAAAAAAACAAGAGAAAAAATGCTGATTATTCAAATAAAATAGTTCAATATAGAAATAGCTTCCTAAGAAATTAATGCTTGATTGTGCAAATATTAAACACTGATTTAGAACACGTAGAAAAAACAATAATCAGTATGTATTATTTACATAATCGTTAACCTTATCCTAGTTGTTAACTTGTATTGCATACTTCACAAGACATAATTAGAGAGTCCAAATTCTAATTACAGCATTGCTTATTACTTCTCTCTGGATTTGTTCACCTTTTAAGCCCAGGAGGAGAAAAATAACCCTAGGTGACTTGTGCCTGAAATAAACAAAATAAGGCCTGATTCCAAAGCCATGCTTCCTCTGTTGATTGCATTAATCAATTGCATAGATTACTAACAAATCTTTCATTCATCATCTACTCAATAATCAAGCCCCTACTTATGAACCAGGGCTTTATCTGGTATGGAGGATACTAAAGTGGTGTCATAGACATTGTTGAAGTTTTTCATAGTCTAGTGGAAGAAGCAGCATGCAATAAATCAGAGAAATAGCAAAATGCTAAGTGCTATAATAGACACATCCAGTACTTGAGGAGTTCAGAATGATTAATTTTGTCTTCAAGAGATGGTATAGGGTTAAGAGGCAGCACATAAGAAAGATGACAAATTTGGGGCCAGAAGAGAATTCAAAGTAGGAGGTGTCACTTTGGGCTTTTTATACTAAATTATGAAATGTATTTATAAAATTATAATTTGATAATTATAAGTAAAGTTCTTGGAGATTCATTCTTGTCATCTGTAAAATGGGTATAATGATACCCACTTTTTGAGACTGTAGAGGGGATGAAATGAAGTGATGTAGAGTGTGGTACTCAATGTTTTATGAGGAAGTAAAGGTAGACAGCCTTGGGGCCACCTGTTGAGCACATCAATAATCTGTTCTGAAAATCCAGGAAAGGAATCAGCAGTAGGAATTAGAATATGAGTGAAAACAACAACAACATGCTAAATAGAATGAGAATCATAAAGGCAGAAATCATAGCTAAATAAAGGACAGATAAGCAAAATGTATGGAAGGCTGCAGTAAACATTCTTGGGGCTTTTACCCTTTTTTCTAAAACTATCCACTATTACTGTTATCTAAATAAAAAAAAATAAGGGAAAAATTGGCATTAATGACTAGTAGTTACAAAGATTTACTTGGCTACCTAGCCCTAGCCAAGTGTTCCAACTAGTCCCAAACTATCTTGGGACATATTCTAAGTGTGAGGAGGGAATATAAGGGAAGACCCTACTCTTCTTCCTCTAGTTCCTACATCTGTTGCCCATGCACTTGGCCAAGGTTTTGGCTCAATCATCCAGCCCTACCAGTCTGGATTTATGACCCTGCCCTCTTGTTTTTCAGGTCTGGATTCTGACTGGTAGGGGCAAAAATAGAATATTGGGACCAGCTATAATTATAAGAAATATGAATCATGCTCTGTCAACCTTGATTGTTTTGTTCTTATTAAAGAAAGCACATTATAACCTGACTGGAAGTTGCACATGGGACCTGGGAGCTCACCTAGAAATGCAGCCAATCTTCCCCATCAGGGAGCTGCCTATTATCATGGAAAGATTAACAACCTCATTGCAGAAACCAGAGCCACCAGCCTTTTGAAGACCCCCAGCCCATTGCATATCCCCAGGCCTTTGAAGAATCCCTACCCTTTGTATACCCATAGGCCTTTGCAAATCTCCAGCCCACATTACCTGTAAACTGCCCATTTGGCATACCTTTTTACCTACTTCCACATGTAATCTTTGTCTTTCTATACAATATAAGCAGCTGGCTTATGGTGGGGTGCAGAGCAGATTTTTGTGGATGACCTGCTGCTCCCCCACACTGCTGGCAGTATTGGAATAAACACTCATATATGATTCAACTTTGTCCCTGCTAATTGGCTCAAGTAGTGACAGGCAGCATGGACCCATTGATTGTCTGCTTACATGACCTCTACCATCTATGCTCTCCACACCTCTATGATGTTCCACCATCTCTCGGCCTATTGTGGATTGTTGTTTCTTTAAGACTTTGACTAATGCTTTCACTAATAACCTTCCTCCTTTTCCCTAGCCATGTATATATTCCAGGATTTGGACAGAAAAATCTTACCAAGACTCACAGTATAAAACCTGGAACACAGACAACTGCCTACAGCAGATGTGAAGTGAGCCAAGGAAAAGGTGATACAGAGAGAGTTTCAGAATTGTGGCAAACAGTAGTCCTGTTCCAACCAAAGACATTAAAATGCAACTTAAGGCAAAACACATCCCAGAACCCTGCAGGTGAATCAGCAGCTGCCTTTGACCCTGGAGGACACTTTTCATCTGAAACTTGACATAATTTTGCCAGTCTTACTACTTCTTTGTTGTTTTTTTAACAGACTGAAAGACTTAAACTGGTATTCACAATAGACTATACTGCCTAAGCTATTTTTCTTAAGATCCTATAGACTAGGGCAAAAAGCCTGAGGCTGGCCCACCAGGGTTACATCTTGCAAAGGAATTCTCTGTTTGATTCACCCAGAGCCATTGTCAATCCTCAGGGACATTCTGAGGTTGGGGCCAGTACTTTTCTTCTATTGGGCAAGCAGGCATAAATATTGGTTAGATTAATATAGTAATAACTATGTATGGAGCCAGGTGGATACTGGACATATCAGGGGAACACTTTGTAAAGTATACGATTATCTAACCATTATGTTGTACACCTGAACTAACACAAAATAGTATTGAATGTAAACTGTAATTGAAGAATAAAATTAAAATATTAGTTAGAGTAACCTAAGAAGGAATAAACTTCCTATAAAAACAGCAGAAGGCACACATCTAAGAAGACCCTGATGGAATCGTCATCCTAATTAGGGGTTGCCATTGGCCACTGGGCACCCCAAAGACTTGGAGGCCGGGGAATCTTGTCCCTTGGTTCTGAGTGTTGGCCATTCCTTGCTCTCTGTCACTGCCTTCATGCAGGTAGCCTTCCCTCAAAGACGTGTCTTTCGCTTGGAACCACTGGTAGCTCTCTGTCAATCACTGTCACCCAGGTAGCAACTGCAGGTTAATTATTCACAGATGTACAGATGTGGCATCATTAAAAACTGCTTGCGCTTCATCTTGAAATGACTTTACCAGAGGTGATCCTCATTTGATCTCTGGGGTAAGAAAACAGCACCTTACACATATGTTCAATGAGATCATAATTGGCTGATTTTTATAACCAGTTCTTCTAAGTGTTTCTTTGCATTTTGCCTACCTATCCTGTAACTCCACCCCAATTAAAAAATAAGTTTATTAAATACATGTTGTTTTTTTCCTAGCAAAATCTAGTAGTCCCCAGAGTACTGTAGAAATGGGGACATATCCCTGATTTTCGAACTGTTAGAGAGAAAGAAGTATGCTTTAGAATCATTATGCAGGGCTTTTTATGAAATAAAAAATGTATTCATATCCATTAATTTATTATGTTTATTCACAATACCAGGGCATTTCTCGTGAATATACAGGAAGATAGGATTTGCCCTGGAACATTGGAATAGAGACTATTTATAAAACTGCATAACTGTCTATTTTTATAATTTTTAAGATATCAGTCAAAGCTTCAATAGGAGGCATCAAGTTTAAAAATAGTTTGAAAGTAATTTGTGCCCAGGAAAGAGTGAATATCCCCACTGGAGAATCACTAAGTTATACTGAAATTGCCAGAGCAGGTTCGATTTAGAAAATTCAAATCAATTTCTGAATGTGATTTATATTTTTTTTCTGCTGTCATTTTTTCAGAACTTAATACCTGAGAAAAGTTTCAAATACAATAAAGTTCTCAAATTATTTATATTTTGTACAATATTCAATGATAGTCCTTATACCATAATTTAAATGGCATTAAGAAAGTTTAACCAAATACAATATTAGCAGTAAATGATTCTTTATGTTCTTTGCCAATACATTTCAGCTCTATTTTTACATTGACAATTGAACACACAAAATTATAAGCATTTTAAATGATATAGTGTTGGTCTCAATATTTGGATAACATATTTAGAAATTCTGAGTGGCTCATTGATGAATGAATTATATCACACAGCAAGTCAAGTGTGACAAACAACTACAAACTGGCCAGATAGTAAATGGCATCATTCTACCTGCCAGGAAAGGTATTGAACATAAGACACACATTACACAAAAGACATTATATCTTGAGTATCATGAAGACAAAAAAAAGCCCAATTTGTCTTTCATATTTGTATCCTACAAAGCACAGCTCAATATATCACACATGGTAAGTACTCCACAGTGTTGAATGGAATGGCACTTTAAATTGCTACTCTAATACAATTCAGTCCTCTCTCTCTCTCTCTCTCTCTCTCTCTCTTTCTCTCTCTCTCTCGGTCATTCATGTTTGGTTTGGTTTTTATTGATTTCAGAGAGGAAGGGAGAGGTAGAGAGAGATAGAAACATCAATGATGAGAGAGAATCATTGATTGGCTGCCTCTTACATGCCCCCTACTGGGGATCAAGCCCACAACCCGGGCATATGCCTTTGACTGGAATCGAACCCAGGACCCTTCAG
This sequence comes from Myotis lucifugus, assembly GCF_000147115.1. NCBI lineage: Eukaryota > Metazoa > Chordata > Mammalia > Chiroptera > Vespertilionidae > Myotis > Myotis lucifugus. The sequence continues at coordinate 2,837,687 of NW_005871195.1, forward strand.
TCCACAGACCAACACTCTATCCACTGAGCCAAACCAGCTAGGGCTCAAGTTTGTTGTTGTTTTTAGCAGGTGACAGGAAAATTCTCAAACTTTAGCATTTGGGGGTTTTGTAGCCTCATCTAAGAGTTTAATTTCTACCACCCTATACTCTCAAAATGCTTTTCAATTGCAGCCTATAAACCACAGTTGAGAAATAATGCCTTAGGAGTTACCAACAGTTCTTTGTTGTGGGAGCAAGGTTCAGAACCACCCAGTATGTATTGAGTATTTATTGAATCACAGTGTAATTTCAAAAAGAGCCCTCCTCTCTGTTCCATCCCTTTGAGGTGGTGGAAGGGATGATTACTTACACATCCACAGCGTGTCTCCCGGTTCCCTCACTCCAGGAGCAATCAACCCTTTCTTTTTTCCCCAACGAGGTGATGCACTGTGGAAGGTAAGACCCTGGCCACTGGCTCAGACAGATCGAAGGAACATCAAATCCTACCTCCAACACTTGACAAAAGTGAATTTGGGCAAGTGACTTAAACTCTAAAGTCAGTTTCCTAAGATATAAAACGAGGACATTAATAACTGGCTCATAGGGTTTTTATGAGACTGGAGTAAGTTATTTTTCATAATGCCTTTTCATAGCAATGCTTCAGATGTGTAACTCTTATTTTTTTCTCCATTTACAGACCCTAAGTTAAAAAAACAATTACTATATTACTATTTTTTATTTGTTTTTATTGATTTTTAGAGAAGACAGGAGAGAGATAGAGAGATAGAAACATCAATGAGAGAGAAATATCATCAATAGGCTGTCACCTGCATGCCCCCTCCTGGAGATTGAGCCAGCAACCTATGCTTGTGCCCTGACCAAGAATCAAACCCTGGACCTCTTGGTTCATGGGTTGATGCTCAACCACTGAGCACACCGCCAGGCCAAATACTGTATTATTAACCACATCTATGTGTACCTTAGGGGAAAATGTTACTGTAACTCCAAAAAATAAGTATCAAATAGATGACCTTTGACATTCTTTCTTAACCTGGGATTTGATGATTCCATGCTTCACACTGATTTATTTACTGCCATAAATTGAATGTTGGTGTTCCCCAAGAATGTACATGTTGGAACATAACCTCTAATGTGATGGCATGAGGAGGTGGGGCTTTGAAAGGTGATTAGGTCATGAGAGTGGGTTAATCCTCATGAATGGAGTAATGCTCTTAGAAAAGAGAACTCACAGAAGCCTCTTGCCCCTTGTCAGGACACAGTGAGAATACAGCCCTCTATGTACCAAGAAGTGGCCCCTCAATGCCCACTGAACTTGCTGGCGCCTTGATCTTGGACTTCCCAGCCCCTAGAACTGTGAGAAAGGAATGTTTGTTGTTTAAGCCACTCAGTCTATAGCAGTGATGGCGAACCTATGACACGCGTGTCAGAGGTGACACGTGAACTCATTTTTTTGGTTGATTTTTCTTTGTTAAATGGCATTTAAATATATAAAATAAATATCAAAAATATAAGTCTTTGTTTTACTATGGTTGCAAATATCAAAAAATTTCTATATGTGACACGGCACCAGAGTTAAGTTAGGGTTTTTCAAAATGCTGACACGCCGAGCTCAAAAGGTTCGCCATCACTGGTCTATAGCATTTGTGTTATAGCAACTCAAATGAACTAAGACATTTACCTATCAGTACTTTGCTATAGGATTTTGCTAAATATTGGCAATTGAATATAAATCATCTATAATGACTAAAGTTACATTTCAGGTTTTAATAGACTTAAAATTTGACTATGAAAATGTCAATACCAAAATCTTTCAAAATGCCATTCATTTTTTATTAGAATCTTAGAAAATAATGAACAGTTTTTTCCCTTTTTAAACATAAAAGAGAAAGCATAGAATCCAAAAAAAGCATTATGTTTCAACAGTTGAAGAGAAAAACTAAAGTAGAAAAATCTTTGACATTGTAAATTAAATTATTCAACTTATATTCTTCCCACCTTCCCACTCAATATACTCTGCTTTAGGTTTTGAGTGACTCTAACATGCCAATGATTTCATTAAAAAAATGAATATATTGAGATTCACTAAGATAGTGTTTCTCTTGTGCTTGCCCTCAAGTTGCCTACCTTTGTAACCAAGTGACTGACAGAATGTGGCAATTAAGCCATGCTCACATTAGACTGGGCTCATTATAACTTTCTTAACCAAAATGAGTTGAGGTCCTAAATTATTAAGCAGCAAATCAACAGTTTTCTGGGACAAATTGATTTTTTAAATAAATGATCATGGCTTTGTTGGTTCTCTTTTGCTAAGCACTAAAATAATGATATGATGATGATGATGATGATGACATAAAATAATTTACATTAAACAATATCTATGCACCTGCAATACTACTTAACTGCTTTATACCTCTGATTCTACTTCTGTACCATTCAGATAATAAGAGCACCAATCTCCACAAGGTATGTTGGTGTTAAGTAAGTTAGTAAATCTGCTGAGCATGGCACATAGTAGGTGCTCTCAGATTGTCTGAGATTACTATCATCCTATTAATAAAATCTAAGGTAGTGGGTGAGCTGCTATCCCAGCTGGGAAGTCATGGAAGCTGAAGCATGGCAAGGTGAATAACTCTTCCAAGTCAATGCAGAAAGACATCCTGGAACTTGAATGTAAATCATAGTCCACCAACCTCATGTGCTCTTGCCCTAACTCAGAGCCTTCTCTGGGGAAAATGAAGGAAGTGGGCTGAGCCACCTGCAGCATGAATGACCAGTGACCTTGACAGAGTGGTCCTGAAGAATGGCTTGGTCTGTCACTCTCCTTAAGTCCGCTTAAGTCAGTTGGTTCTCAACCTGTGGGTCGAGACCCCTTTGGTGGTCGAACGACCCTTTCAGAGGGGTCGCCTAAGACCATCCTGCATATCAGATATTTACATTACGATTCATAACAGTAGCAACATTACAGTTATGAAGTAGCAATGAAAATAATTTTATGGTTGGGTCACAACATGAGGAACTGTATTTAAAGGGCCAGAAGGTTGAGAAACACTGGCTTAAGTGCAGAAGAGAGAATACATTTTGACATGCCTTTCTGTTAACTGTACTCAAAAAAAAGCCCACATGCATCGCAAGGACTAAAAGAGAGAGGAAACAATGGCCATCATTAATAATCACTACCTGAAACTGAAAAATGACTCTCTGTGACACAGCAAATCATGACAGTAACCATTTCATAAAGCCGAAGTGATGTGTTCATTTGTTGATAAGGCCAGCAAAAGCCTTTGACCCACAAATGAGGGACTAGAGTCACCAGATTTAGCAAACAAATATACAGGCTGCCCTGTTAAATTTTAATTTTAGATAAATAGCAAACACCTTTTTAGTATAAGTATGTTCCCAGTGTTGCATGGGGCATATTTATACTAAAGCTTTATTTGCTATCTACCTGATATTTAAATGTAGCTGGGTGACCTGGGTTTTACCTGGCAACCCTCCCAGGGGTGCACTTTAAAAAGTTCCTTTATTGGATTGAATACTTAAGGAAGGAGGTGTTATTGTGACCCCCCCCAATTCATATGTGAAAACTCTACCGTCCCCCAATATGATGGTATTTGAGTATGAAGCCTTTGGGAGATAATTTGCATTAGGTGAGGTCTTGAGGGTGAGCAATGCATCATGGGATTAGTGCCCTTAAGAGGAGAGACACCAAGCATCCACTCTCTTTCTGCAGACACAAAGAAGAGGTCCTGTGACCACCCTCTAAGATGGTATATCATTCCACAAGCCAAGAGGAGAGGATTCAAGACAAGAAACCCACCTTGTTGGTGCCTTAATCTTGAACTGCCAGGCTTCCAGAACTGTGAGGGAAAAAAAAGTTTGTTTTCTAAGCCACTCAGTCTATGGTAACTTGTTCAGACAGCCTGAGCAGATGAAGACAGAAGTACCAGTACTTTGACTTGAGGCAGCATCAATCCTTATCTCATTTTAAGCTTTCACCCATGGTAGCACCAAGCTGTGAGCATAGCCCTTCTCTGCCTACATTTCTTGGGTCCCCTGAGTGGCCCACTCCTGGGTATCTGTGCAAAGGAAGTCATAGGAATTCCCCTTTCCTGTCTCACGTCAAACAGTCTTTCTCCAAAGAGGGTTGCCCTCAGCTCCCATGTTTGCTGTGCATTTCAAAAACTGGGTTGCATTTTACTCTTCCCTACATTACGTCCTCCCAGATCCAAGGCACATTGAACAGAGTCTTACTTACCAACCGTCTTCACTTTCAATGGACTGAAATTTCTAATATAAGTCCACCAAAAATGGATTTGGATATATAGAGCCCTTGCTTATCTACTTTCAGGCTTTCTCTGCTGCCCCTTGAGTGCTGTTTTTATCTGACAGGGGTTTAGTGGTTCGGGCAAGACTGAAAGCAATTATCCTTGGCGTGTGATTTAATGCTGAATTCTAATTTTCCTTTCCTCTTCCTCAAAGGTCTGTTATACAACTGTTAAAAACTCCACCTAGACTTCCATACTCTTCCACAACTTTTTTGTTCAGTCTCCAAAATCTACCTTGTTAAATAAACTTCCAATCACTTTAGCACACACATTTTGATCTAGCCCTCTTTAGGATGTCTACACTGCAATCGCCACTAGTGGTTTTAGCTCTTGATTATGAACTAAAGTCACTTTTTTATTTTTTCATTCCAGATCTGTTTTCCCCCCAACATAAACTCTATCTCTCTCTTCCCTGTCCTCATTTTCTTTGTAAACACACACACACACACACACACACACACACACACACACACACTTACTGTTAACTCTTATTTTTCCTTCATTAAGCTTCATTAGAACAGTGTACAATACATCAGCTATTGGTTGTTTTCTGACAACATGAACCTGAATTATGCTCAATTATTTCTGATTTGTGAAATTACTATTGAGTTTTATCCTCTTTTTAACCTAAGAGAAAGAGTTTGCTTGGAAGAAATAAAATGACTCTCTAGAAATTTCCTATAAAAATTGCAAAAACAGCCCTAGTCGGTTTGGCTCAGTGGATGGAGTGTTGGCCTGCAGACTGAAGGGTCCCAGGTTCAATTCCGGTCAAGGGCACATGCCTGGTTGTGGGCTTGATCCCCAGTGGGGTGCATGCAGGAGGCAGCCGATCAACGATTCTCTTTCATCATTGATGGTTCTATCTCTCCCTCTTCCTTCCTCTCTGAAGTCAATAAAAATTATTTAAAAAATTTAAAAATTGCAAAAACATAATATAAAAGCAGTATGTTTTATGAAGTTTGCTTTAGGCCTTCTATTTGTTGATCTTTTCTCTCCAGTGCTGATTTTGTTTTAGCCCTCAGCTTGTAAGCACGGGATAATTTGCTTGCTTGGATCGTCTGTTGAGTCTAATAAGTGCTGGTCGTTAACAAAACCTTTTCCGAACATGATAATGGCTTTGGAAAAGTACATTTATATAGCGAAACTTAAGAGGAAATGATTCTTGAGAGAAAAGGCTTTCAGAATTATGCAAGAAGTGAAATTTACTCAACTTTTAAGGATCCAATGGGAGAGAATATGTATGCAGTTATTCTTGTTTAACAGATTTGGGCTGTACTTTTCTACCCAAAATAGATATATTTTACATAAGAATGGTATATATTGGTTTATTATAAGTTACAGGAGCCTGCTTTCCTCTGGTAAATGCTGCATACTTTACTTCATTTTAAATTCATTATTGACTTTATGGCTCCTTTGAACTTTTTTAGAATGAGATATTTCCCCAATAGATGCATTTTACTTGCTTTCAGCCTGCTTCTTCCCCTCCTCCAAAATTCTAAATTCTGCCTATCAAACATGATTTAATGAGCTGAGAGTAGGTGTGTTCCCATCTGCGATTACTCAATACCCTGTGCATGTCTCTCTCCCTCCGAGTTGAAATCATCACCCTTCAAGGCCTGGTTGTTACTCCTCAATGTGTGAGAGTCCTAGCCCTTGGCTGGACCCTTTATATGTCCCATATGCAAACAGACAAACAGAGGCTTCCCAATGAGCAGATGACCCAGGCATTCCCAATGCTAGAGGCAGTACAGCAAAGTGGCTGAGAGCAATACAATCTCTATAGACAGGGTTCTTGGGTTTAAGTTCCCAGAGAAAACATTGCATTCATCTAAATGAATATCATCTTGAAAAGTTCTGATATCTTCTGGCATCTTGATATCCTCTTAGGCTAACCATAGTTATATTTATCCTTTTTAGTAAGAGCCACTGCGCTCCGATGTTTAAGGTAATTTCTACGACAACAGAAACAAATCTCTCTCTACCAATATAATGAGTGACACAGAGTAACACTTTCACGTAAATAGAAAATCCTCCTCTATTATCCAATCACCATTGAACTTGATACTATAATAATTACCCTCTTATATTGGATTAGCACTTGCAAGTTCACAGTGTCTTTTTAATATAAACTGTCTTGCATAAAATGTCACATAGTTTGAATTATGCTAGCTATATGAATACACACACACACACACACACACACACACACATATATATATATATATATATATATATATATATATATGAAATATAGAATTATGTAAGGAGTTAAACTCACAACTGACATGAGGTCATAAAATTTCATTTTTCTCAATGCCTCCCCAAGGTGTTATGTGGGATACGGGTCAGGAAACTTAGCAAGCAGAGAGAGCTCCCTGATGCTACAGGGGTTTATCAGTGGGGTTGGTCCTCAGAGTGGTGCGGAAGAGAAGCATGGGCTAGAAATAGAGAATTCATTTTGAAGGAAAAAATAGTCTGTCAATAGTTGTCACAATGAGACATGAGAGTTTAGGCATCCCCAAAGAATAATAAATCAATGATTCGCTCCATCAGATGTTAACTGATTGTACTGGATCACTGACGATAATATACAAGAAAATTATCTGGGGGAATTAACTAGCCTAATTCCATGGCTACTTAAAAAAGCAATAATACTAACTCCTCTCAAAGCAGCAAGAAGGCTGTCATCTGTAAGACACTCTGATGTGAAATGTCCTCATTTGATGTCCTATTAGAGTCCAATTGGCCACTAGTGTTCTCAGAGAATGATAAGATGTGCTCTTATGAGACATTAAAACTGAATGTGAATGACGACATCATGAGCAACTTTTTAAAAAATTACATTTTTATTGATTTCAGAGAGGCAGGGAGATAGAGAAAATCACCTATTGGCTGCCTCTTGCACATCCCCTACTGGGGATCAAGCCTGCAACCTGGGCATGTGCCCTGACTAGGAATCAAACTGTGACCTCCTGTTTCATAGGTCGACACTCAACCACGAGTCACACCGGCCGGGTATGAATAACTTTTTAAATAAATCCTGTTTTAAATTTGGAAACAACTGGATACCTAGACAATATTTAGAGGATGTTTCTGTTCCTGGTTCTTTCTAGCACAGCACACACTATACTCCTGGGCAGTTCCTACCTGAGTTACTAAACATTTGATGTCAGCAAATATATATTTAAATATCATTCAAGCTCACCTCCTCATCTCCATCACCATCAAATCCATCCTCATATCACTTGAATAGCTTACACTAATTTCTTATTCTGAGCCCAGCATTGGACTTATACTCATTTTCTAATTATGTTGGGTGAGTTTCAAATCAAGTGTAGGTTTATTGCAATAATTTCCTTATTGCTCCTACAAACCTCCCTCTTCATTGCAGACACAATGATTAAAAAACAAATAAACATAACTGTAAAACTTGCCTTTTTAGCATTCTTTAATTATGCCCTCCCCATTCACCCAATGAACATTTCATACTTAGTAGGCTCCATGTACCTGCAAAAAAGAACCCAAACTTCTTGGCATGACATGAAAGGTGTTTCTGGGTTTTACCTGATAGATTGAGTATCATCTTCTGCTGTTTTTCTCACATCTACCTTTCAGAAATAATAAATGCTATGATGCCCTAAACACAACATGCTACTTCACACCCCATGTCCTTTCGCATGAAGCCTACCCATTCTGAAACATCTTCAGTCTTTAGTTTTCATATTACCTTGTGAAGCCTCCCTAGCTACCTTCAAGCAGGTAAATGTACTACTTCTGTATCTTATTAGTTCTTCTCTTAGTGTTCACATCCTAAGCTATGTATTCATTTGTCGCGTATGTATTTCCCCCACCAAAACATGGAACTTTCTAAGGCATGAACTCCCTCATAGTTCTCTTCATGTCTTAAACATCTGGTATAGAACAGCCTCATGATAAACACTCTTTAAGCATTTATAGATTGAATAAATGTACCTGAGTAAAAGCTTAACAATTCAAATATAAGCCATGTTTTTAATTGGATTACTGATGTAGTTGCTCCCCCACCCTTATATGAGATTTTGCTTTCTAAGGATTCAGTTACCAACAGTCAACCGTGGTCTAACAATATTAAATGGAAAATTCCAGAAATAAACAATCCATAAGTTTTAAATTGTGAACTGCTCTGAGTAGCATGACAAAAACCCATGCTGTCCTGCCCCATCTGTTCAGGACATGAATCAGCCTTTTGTCCAGTGTCCATGCTGTGCATACTCACTGCCCTTTAGTTACTTAGTAGCTCTTTAAATGATCAGATTTACAGGGTATCATAGAGCTTGTTTTCAAGTAAGCCTTATTTTACTTAATAATGACCCAAAGCAAAAAATAATGATGCTTGTGATTTGGATATGCCAAAGATAGTGTTTCCTTAAAGTGAAAAGTTTTGGAAAAAAAAAAGTAGATACAGTGTTTGGTACTACCTGCAGTTTAAGCATCCACTGGGGATCTTAGAACGTGTTCCCCATAAATAAGGGGGAGACTACTGTATTTGTTAAGAATGACAAAATACCACAGGCATGCTAGATCATCCCATCTCCATAGGATTTTATAATACACTTCAATTTTATATAGTAGAACCTCCTAATTCACTTTTATTGCACTTCTGAGAATTATATGCCTAAGTCTCTGTTTATTTGAATAGCAAAATTTTACTAAAAATAGTAGAGTCGTTATGTAAACATTAACTTAAGATGACCTATTGAACAGGCACTTTGCAAAGAAATTATTTTCTCCTTAGATTTAAAAGGTAAATCAAAATAGTAAGTTAGCACTGAAGTGCAAACTTGGACATGCCCACACCATCATACCAGTATTCCAGTTGGAAAACTGGATGTAGTTACTTCTATAAGTACTTCATAAGCTGACTTTTTCCACACCCTTAAATTTGATATCTTTTTAAACAGTATCCACAATTACACTACTATGCAAAACCCCTAGCTATTTCTTCTCATAATACCTCAACCAAAGTCAGCTCAAGTCCATTCAATTCTATTTCTATGGACCCATTTTCTGGACTGAGTTACATGCCTTTCATGCTTTATTAGAATAAAGAGTACTAAAGTTTCTAACTTTTGATCACTCATTCCTTCAATTTTCTCACCCTAAATGAAAATTATTTTCCTCTGACACCATTTGCCTTGAGGGTCAAGTAATAAAATAGAATGAAAGGTAATAGTCCATCATTTATAGATCTACCCATCATCTGCTCATTCAACAAATATTTGAAATGCCACTTTCAAGCTATAATTCCATCACAATTTCTCAATAAATTCGGATCCCTTAAGATTGATGCCATCTTACATCAGCCTCTCTCCATTTCTGTCTTGTCACTAGAAACTCCCTCAACAGTTAATGACTTTAGTACACATATCATTTTCCCCATATTTCCCATTCTTTCTTATATCCATGGTTAGTTATATGAAATGTTACAGTGATGACTCTTTTAACATGTAGATTCCATGGTCCTTGTTAGCTTGTATGATTGCTATGCTTTAGTTATCTACTAACCTACACTGACGCTTCACAATGCTCTTTTATCACAAACTCTTAACTTCCAACCATTTTAAAGACATTTTTGTCTTGTTTCAATTTCTCTTATTGAAGATAAGTGTTATCCATTCAAAAAATATCTACTCAAGGGCTTACCATGGGCCAGGCATCATGCTAGGTTCAAGATATACAAGAATCCTGTTCCCATAGAATAATAGGAGCTAAAAGCTAATGAGGGCGGCAGATGAGAACATTTAGCATTACAGGAAGGTCATATAAGTGCCACAGTAGAGTATCTAGAGGAAGTGATGACATTCCAAAACAAAGAAATATCAATTAGCTACTTTGGGAACATCCTTCAAGGACTTCCAACTCAAGATATTCCATTAAAGCACAAACTAAAAGCTGACCCATCCTTCTGGGTGCCCCCAAAGATTTACATAACCTTTATTAACCATTATCACACATAATCTTATTGTTATTACAAGTTTCATATCTATTTATTTCTTTTTCAATACATTATTATTGATTTCAGAGAAGAAGGGAGAGGAGAGAGAGATAGAAAGATCAATGATGAGAGAGAATCATTGATTGGGCACCTCCTGCATGCCCTCTACTGGGTATCAAGACCACAACTCAGGCATGTGCCCTGACAGGGAATCAAACTGTGACTTCTTGGTTCCTAGGTTGATGCTCAACCATTGAGCAACACCTCCTGGACTATATCTATTTTTTAATGTTAAATTATTTTAGAAGACTGAGTTAACATTCTTTGGGTCACAGACCTTTGAAAAATCCTACAGATTTTATACCTATTCATTTTTAAGCACATTTGCACAAGCACCCTCATAAAATCCTCCTAAAGTTCAAAGTTTATTATGGTAACACATTCCCATTTCTACTCCTCTGAGACCCTTCCCTTTTCCAGGTGACTGGGATGTCCCTATTTTCTAGGACAAATTTGAAAATCAAGTGTTGAAGATGGCAAAGTCACACACACCATTAGCTTGGGTCCCTGAATTCCTGTGTTAGGGAGTTACCCTGTGAACCTGAAGAACTACTTAGACAATCAAGTGAGAGAGATACAAATCTGTTTGTGTAAAGTTAATAAGATGGCAGACTGTTTCCCACTACAGATTAACCTAATTTAATGAGGCAGTAGGTCAGCATTTCTTAAAAATTTTAGTCTTGGGAGCCCTTGACACTCAAAAATTATTGAGGACTTCAAAAACCATCTATATATACAAAAGGCTAATATGCAAAGTGTCCCCTAGGGAATTCGACCAGGAGATCAGACCAGAAGTTTGATTGCTTGCTATGACATGCGCTGACCACCAGGGGGCGACTTAGGACATGGTGGACAACCAGCTGCTGCTGAGAGAGCAAGGGAAGGAGGAGACGGGAAGGCTGGGAGGTGGGGAACCTGATTGGCCCTGATCACTGGCCAGGCCTAGGAACCCTACACATGTACAAATTTTGTGCACGAGTCCTCTAGTATATATATAAGGGCTTTCTCTGTTGATATTTAGCACATTGGAATTTAAACTAAGATTTAAATATACATTTATTTGTTGTAAAATAACATTAATAAATTTTGCGACATGTTGAAATAAATATATTTTTTGAAAATAATTATATCTTCCAAATCAAACAAGATAATTCATGAGAAGAGTTATATTCTTTTGTATTTTTGGAAGTATTTTCATGTCTAGCTTAATAGAAGATAACTGGATTCTTATATTTATGATGCATTTGATCTGTTATGATATTGCACAGCATGGAGCTTCTGGAAAAATGTACTGTGCATTCATTAGTGAGAGGAAATGAAAAGAAAATATGTCATCTTAGTTTTACTAGGAAAATAGATTTCACTTCTTGAACCACCTGCAAGCACCTCAGGGGACCCCTACCCTTCACTAATTACAGCTTAAGTCCCTGTACTAGATTCCTGACAGAAGTCTACAATTTTATTCATTATGTAGTATTCAAATTTTGATGAAAGCTATGCATTTTCCTCCAAAAAATGAACATAAAATGTGTAACTACCTTACTCATAATTTCAGTGGTTTCATGAATCCCGTGTGCTATAGGCTGAATGTTCATGTCCACCAAAATTAATATGCTGAAACCTATTTTCCAATGTGAAAGTGCTGGGAGGTGAGTCTTTAGGAGATGATTAGGCCATGCAAGTAGAGCCCTCATGGGTGGAATCAGTGCCCTAAAAAAAGAGACCCTCAAAGAAGTCCCTCAATCCTTCATCAAGTGAGGACACAGGGAGAAGATAGCTGTCCATGAACCAGGAAGTGAAGCTCACCAGGTCCAGAATCTCCCAGCACCTTGGTCTTAGCTTTACAGCCTCCAGCACTATAAGAAACACATATCTGTTCTTTCTAAGCCACCCAGCCTATGATATTTTGTTACAGTGACCTGAATGAACTAAGATGCCCAAGTCTCACTCAATGGAAGTTAAAACCTCTCTTTAGGGAAGATGCCGTATCTTTTTCACCTGTATCTCCTACAACACTGAAAACTACACATCTTATACCTTATATGATGTTAACAGATATGCACCAGTAACAGAAAGCTTTAGAACTAGAAGGATCCTAAGGTACAATAGCGTTCAAGTTTCTCATTTTTACGTTTAGATTGAACAAACCCGAGGAAGGTAGGTGACTCCCTTAAGGCCACAATGAGTATGATAAATAAACAATGTAGACATAAAAATTATAGTCTGAAAGGTTATCACACATCCTTCATTCATGTGGTAGTTATTTACAACTTTAAGTAATATAAAGCTATACCATCAAAGAGACACAAAAAGAACGATATGTATAATTTAGAACTGGAGGAGTCATACAAGTCACCCAGCTAAATTATCTCATTTGTATGAAAAAGTACAGGGTCTCAGGGGAATAAAGTTATTTTTCTAAAGTTACAAAATGATAAACACCTGTTTTACCAACACTGAATCAACTATTATCACCAGATACCATTTTGCCTTTGAAATAACTCACATTTTTGTAGTAGATTAATAACTCTCATTTCAAAAACAGTTTAGGAAGAGTAGCAATTAGTGTGCTGTCTCCAAAAACAAAAGCAAAAGCAGAAGATACCACACTAATCCAGGTTACACATTTTATTCACTTTTATTCAGCTTCTCCAAGCTTAAAACCTAAGAGAGCTGAGGCTGGGAAAATCAGTAATCTAAAATTCCATCTTCTTTTGTCCAAACAATAGAACACAATATAAAAAGTTATTTTAAAATAAATTGTTCTGATAAATTGGTACCTTGACCCACGAAGGAGGTCAGGAAATTCAGGGCCTCTCCATACTTCATAAAAAACTTATTCAAATCACTGTAATAGATTTTCTGCTCTTGGGAAATGAGCAAATAAATGGCAGCATCCTTTCTAATGGCAATTCTCGACATCCTCATTAAAGTTCTGTGTTAAGTGCCCAGATACACTGAATCAACCCATTGTTTTCCAGCTGCACTGGCAGCCCAGAGTCTGCAGAAGAATGGAGCTTCAAGGAAATCAATCATGAGAATGTGCTTCTTCTAACACATCATGCTGTTGGCTAATTGGGTTTTAAAAATAATCTGATATAAATTTGAACTTGAATTCAAAGTCTTTGACAGAAATATTGCCAAGCAATGAGAAAGTCATATTTTCTGAAAATTATTACTTAAAAATCTTGAAAGAAATAACTTATCCATAGGATTTAATGCTTTTCCTACTTGAAAAACAGCAAGGACTGAGGCAGCACTAGAAAAATGAATCCTTTATATTGTATGTTGTACTTAGATACCTAGTGTGAGATCCACCTTTTTTCCCTGCTGAGCTGCAGACAATGAGATGTCATATTAACATTCTCTTTGATATCCTCCAGGTCTACGAAAGAACTCCCTCTGTAGAGGTAGAAAGTTCACCTAAGAACTCCCCAAAGACATCTAACTTCAGTCAAGCCTTTGGATTAGGTCTCACTTTTTTTCTTTGCCACCCAGCGAAGAGAAAATAATTGATGGCATCATGATGGGCCAATGAGAAGAATATAATGGAACACACATGACCATATGGGTCCAACGCAAAAGCTACAAATTACTAGACACAAAGCAGTAGCAACCCAGAAATCTGACACAATTGTGAATTCATGCCACTGCTGCATGGCGTCATTTTACTTCACACACTATGGTGGGTGACTGCCTTTTGCCTGATATATGGTGTCTGTCCCTTGCAAAGCATTTAATAATAGTTTCTGCCATTGTTATTTTGTTGTTACTGGAAGTGGCAGTGTAAAGAGAACAAACCGATATTGTATAATGATCAGAATGATCAAATACTAAATGTCAGAAACTGGGCACTTTATGGGAATTTTAATTCTCAATAGTTCTCCAGGTTGGGAATCATTATCTTCATTTCAAAGATGAGCAAACAGGTGTGAGAGAGTAGATATTGCCAGAACTGGGATTCTAACAGCACAAATAATTGCTCACATGACAAGCACTGTGTTGAGCAACTTACATGGATGGTCTCATTAAATTTGCCCCATAACTACATAATTTGTCTTGATATTTTACTCATTTAAAACATGAGAAAACAAAAATGTGAAGTAGTTTAGGAACTTGCCTTATCACACAGTAAGTGGCTGAATGATGATTCAAACCCAGACTGATGTCAGAGACCCAGGCTTGTAACTACGTTCCATAGACTCTAATTTTAATGTCCATCCTCTTTCCTCTACAAAAATCAGGGAAACAAAACAACAAAATAAAGCAACAGTAAAGTTCACACTTTTCATTTTCTTCTCTTTCTCTCATCCAATTCCCCAAACAGTGAGACAATATAACACACCGATGCCTTTGGAGTTTCAAAAGATGCTAATGATAATTTAGAAGAACTAAAAGGTCCATTTCAATTGCTGAAGGAGATGTTTTCTAGGAGAATAAAAGAGCTTATTGAGAGTGGAACCGCATCCATCTTGATGGATACTCCTGTAATAAATTCCCCAATCAGGATAAAATCAAGACCAATGATAATTCATCAACGACCCAAGAGACAGTTAGCATGGAGTCAAAGGCAATTTAAAAGTGACTCCATGTGTCTTGTGGGTTTGGGTCTGTTTCAGTTGGCATTCAATGCACAGCCAGGGTTCAAAGATTTTTTTTCTTCTTCTGGCTGTGCTTGGTGCAGGCTGTTCAGTCTATTTTTTTTAGGCATCCTTTCGAAACATGACCTACAATTGTGTAACCATGAGAAAGAGTGCAGCAACATCCTGCCATTTCTAATGTTCCCATATTTTTATTATAATAGTGAAAGCTCAACCTTTTACAAGGAAAACGGTAGCATGATCGGGGCAACATCTGCAAAACAAGCACAGTCCCCCAAAATGACATTCCCTGCACACCAGAGATTTTCATTTCCGCACTCTGGTTTTTGGAAACTCTTTCTAGCTTGTAATTGAGGCTTTGACAGCCAAGCAAATCTGCTACAAGGAATGCTGCACATTTCATAAAAAATGCTCCATCTAAACACACACATTCCCCTGTGATAGCCTGGGATGTCTGATTGTGTGAACATGTGAGACAAACAGAGAATTGTGTATGTCTTCAAAGAATAATCCTCGAGTGATGGTCTTTTGGGCACAAAGAAAATAAGTCACCTGGTAATGTGAAAAGCTAGAGTTTATAAGGAATGCCAAGTGTATTCTGACAACATTTTTAAAATAACCTAAGGTCAATGATGTGCTGGTTAATTGTGAGTGAAGAATTATCTTTAAAAAAATAAAAATAATTATATGGGATTTGTTAAGACACAAATATATATATTATTGTGCTGATTAGTTGGGTTTAAAAAGAATGTGATATAAATCTGGATATGGAATTAAAGCCCTTGACCAGAACTACTGCCAGGAAAAGAGAAAGTAAAAAGACTAAGAGGCTCAAGATTTTCCAGAACATGAAATGATTGTTTGAATTCTTTCATCAACTGCATTTCCTTCCATTTCCTTACATTGGCAATCATAAGAAGGCTGCAGGAAATGCAATCAATTAGACTTAATCACATTAGGTTCAAATTACATTTATCTATGCAATTGAAGAAAAATACCAGCAAAACAAATTAGAGTTGCAAAATACCAATGGTAAAATTGAAGCACAATAGAACAGAAAACTCCTAAGAAAGTAAGAATCAAAAATATATATAATTGTCAGTGAAAACAGATAATCTGTGTCATTAAATAATTTTAAGAAAAACTAATTACCTTTCCATCAAATGTTTTTATATTGTATCTCAAAACCCTAGATTTCTCCTTCATTAAATTGGTAGAACTTTCAACGATGACATATCAATCTGACAAGAATATTGACAAATTGAAAATAAAATTCCTTCTTGGTTCAACGGTAACATATGAAAAATTTAGGACGTTTTATAACAAATTTGAAATTAAAAATACTTTAAATATTGTATACCCCTTTGTACATAGATGGAAACATCACTCTCATTCTTTAGTTTTTTGGTTCTTTGAGAGTTAAATAGATCATCTTATTCAAATTTGAAAATTCTGCCAATTGTTAAGCGTGTCTATCCCAATTATGAATTCCAGGCCTGGGGAAAAAACCACAGGCTGTTTCTGGGACCCACAGGACCCACTGTGAGATATACCTGAGCAAAAACTCCATGCGGCATCTGACCTCCATAGGCCCCTATGCTGACACATGGGCCACAGTGACATTTTCCTGGAGTTAGTGCCAGGTCAGTTCAGAGACAGTGTCCAGCAATCTCAATAAGATACAATCATTTATTTTCCCTAGTTCACAGGCATCATGGTAAAGGCCAGAGGTCACTTTGGGAAAGGATGGGAGAAAGAAACACCGTGGTAGTATAGCCAGGTCCTGTCTCAAGAGGATCCAGCCTCCCTTCATTCAAGGGGACCTGGGTCCGGAAACCGGTTCAGTTCTGAAAAGTGAGTGAAAGGCCTTGACTCTCTCTTTTTAAAATTAGACTTTTGTTCACTTGAGTGAGAACTCTTCCACTTACACAGCTAAAATAAGAACTTAGTAGGCTTCCTTTTTTTTTTTAACTCCTAGGAGCAGCACCATGATCAACCATCCATAGGTTTCTGTGAGTTAGACTATGCTGATTGCTGCTTTGACTGAGTTCCATTATGGTAACCACACCCGCCTTGCTTGGGCAATGCTACCACTGGCCTGGCTTCTGTCACTCAGGGATCTAATCACCACCATTGTATCTGGTTTCCCAATTCAAGGAGAGCCGTTACCATTGTATTTTCCAGCCTGCAGGGAAAAGTGATCAGAGCCCGCCAAGATTAGTGGTGCTCCCCTCACAAATTTATTTTGTTCTCGGTCCTCTGGACCTTCCTAGGGTGAGTGAGCAGATGTTAAATGACAAATCCACTCTAGCATTTTAATATTCCTTTAAATCCCTTCCCCTATAGAACACCAGAGAAGGTCTAGCATTTTAAGTGAATTTATTGTGGGCCGTCTTTTCCTCCATGTTTCAGTCAACCAACCAACCAAACTGTTAGAGCCCTTTCTAAATCCCTGAGCTGAAACATTAAATCTAGAGTCTCTGCCTAGCACAGATATGCAACCCTGTGCCCAGCAACACAGTAGATATAACACAAGGCAATATGATATGTGACATATTATCCATTCACTTCACTCTCTGTGTTCCCTGCGACACTATATAGGAAGTTATTTTCACAAGTCACCGATCGTAACTATCATAAATAAATGATCATTCTATTACCCATTGCATAAAACATGAACAACTGTATTCTCTCATCAAATAGCAAATTGGGGAATCATTCTTTAAAAGGCACAGTCTCACATAAAAAGGAAAAGGTTAGATCTGCAATTTTACTTCTGCCAACATCTTCCCATTCCTATTTGTTGAGAATCAAAAGAGCTAGGAAGTTTGGAGGAAAAATAGAACAAAATAAAAAGGAGGGTGATTTTACAGATGCTTTAGAATTGTAAAGTATAGTCTCACACCAAAAATAAATTTTTATTTTTTAAATATACATTTAATAGTAAATCTATATTCAATCTCTTTAAACTTTAGCTATTTATTTCACATCTTAATTATAGATCTTAATCATTATACCATATTTATTAGCCTTAGCAGAATGCATAAACATTGTTTTTTGAAGAACAATAATATACAAACATTTCCAGAATTCTCCAAGGAAACTTTCCCATAATTTATCATTTTAAGAATAAAATTCTCTTAACTTTAAAGACATTTAGTCAGTTTCTCCTATCTTGAACCAAGTACGAGACCAATATATTAGCCTGATTTGGAGGGGTGAGGGTGGACACCTTCCATGGACTTTTACTCTGTGCCAACCTTAGACCCTAATCTTCATTTTAGTCTACTTCCCCAAAGAGATATAATCTTAAAGAATTGTACAGTGGACTAAAAACTAATGAAGAGAGGAACACTGAGTCCACTTTACACATTAAAGAACAAAGGACAGTTATATTTCTCTTTGAGATCTCAGTTCTAGTGCTCAGTATCCCTCCTCTTCCTCTAACTCTTCATCTCACTTCCACCTCCCCCTTCACAGTGTGTAGAATAAAAATATCTCTGTTGTTCGCAACATTTAAGCTCTGGCCCTGGATTTGTGTATCCTACTAAGCCATACCAAGATTCACAGAAAAAGTCACTATTGTTCCTCAATCCCATCCTTTAGGTGGTATCCTACCATACTAATAAATACTTTCAAGAAAGAGATGGATACATTAATCTCCTCTATCCTCTATCCCTGCAAAATAAAATAGAACACATAAAAATCACACCAAAGGACTCATTCTTCAAGCAATTCCCATTTTAAGTCTATTAGGCTGTAATGCCACATTTCTCCAATGCATCAAGTGTCATCATTGGTTATGTAAAATGATAATTTAAATATGTAAAGTGGCAAGATCTTATAAGAATATGCTACCTTTCAGAGAGTCAAGTTTCTGAGACTAAGTGGAGCTCTGTAGAAACTGTCTAGTAATTCCTCTACTGTTGTAAATTATAGTAAAATATGCTGTACAACCTGGTTATTCCTTGTCTGAAGTGGAAAAACTATCAGGTACACCTTCCATATCCCAGACTCTGAGACATATGTTCAGCCAGCATTTCACATTGACCTCAAACATGAAGGGCAGCAATGAGAGACAATTCAACTGAAAATAAACACCAGCTGAATAACTGTCAACATATTGGTTTACATAAAGTTCATTTCTAAAGGAAATCATGGTAGTCATGCATTGTCCTAACTCTGCACTATCAAGGTAAGAACGTCTAGATGGGGAAGCTCTGTCATATTTATCACATTTATTTCCCATCTACATTAGCGAGGACAGGTCCTGAGTATCATAGAATAGCAAAGATTTATTAGTTTATTATGATGTGATTTTAAAATCCCTTGTGATTGCTCAATGACAGATACGTCCTCCCTTCTGATTAAACACTTTATAGAACATTACTTTAGTTGTAATTAATATACTCAAGCTTTTGTTCATTATTGACTTGCTAATGATTTAACATTTTCAATCAATTTAAGTGGAAGATAAAGGACAGGAGGTTGAAGGCGCTCCTGGCTTTACGGCTTACATTTAAGGCTAAAGCATGACTACTTCTAGATGCCTTAAATCACATTTATTTCTGATTGGCCATCAGGTATAATGGAGAAATAATTGTCAAACTATGTACATTGAAGTGGCCTGGAGGAAAAGCATCAGAAGAGTAAGATCATACAAAGAATATTCATACCTAAGCCATGTATATAGGGCTATTTTTTATTATCATACTATCATTGTTATAGTGATGTGAATAATTAGGCAGTATCTAGAATTCTTGTCATTGGAGTCAGAATTTCACTGAAATTTACATTCAAAAAAATATCCTAAGTGCCTACAGACAGTCAATGTACTATACTAGTATACTATATACTGAGGATACTAGGAAGAGATGAACTATCACAGAGTATGACAATTGCAATATAATAGTTCATGTTCAAAGTAAGCATCATCTCTTGGGTGGTAAAGGGATCGTGGAAAAAATGGATGTCTTACAGGCTACTTAGTTCCATATCCCACATGTTTACAAGCAAATGCTGTAAGACTATTTATTGAGAGTGTGCAAGGGAGTCCCTACATTGTATAGGAATTAACAAGTTCCTTCTGGGTTAAGAATTTATGATCATATATTGGCTCTTTATATATATTTCTTTTTGACAGTCCCTTCTGCAAATGTCTATGTTTCTCTGTGGGTAAGATAAAGTTAGCCCTTTTTAAAAATATATATATATATATATATATATATTTTATTGATTTCAAAGAGAAAGGGAGAGGGAGAAAGAGATATAATCATCAATGATGAGAGAATCATTGATGGGCTGCCTCCTGCATGCCCCCAACTGGGGATCAAGCCCGCAACCCGGGTATGTGTCCTTGGCCGGAATCCAACCTGGGACCCTTCAATCCACAGGCCGATGCTGTATCCACTGAGCCAAACCAGCTAGGGCAACTTAGCCCGTTTTACGTATACCCTTGTAACTTGAGATTTTTCTCCAACTGCCCTTTGTGAATGTTTGTACCACTCTGAACTATAGAGCTGAATAAATGGCGAGGAATGTGCTGAACCTCCATCCATAAAGGGAAACAAGATTAATGAGCTCTAAATGTGAATGAGCAAAAACAATTTACAAGTGTGAGTAAGGATCATATTTTATCACAGTTCAGGTGCCCTATTCCAACTTTGCAAACAGTTACCAAAAATGCACAAAACCACAAATTTCTAGCCTTTCCATTCCCATGAGAAACTACGTGTGTTCTAGACAAATGATGCCTACAATGTGTTAACCCTGAACTCAATCTTCATATGTTAATGAAGACTGAAATAGATTGCTAGCGTGCTCTTTGAAGCAGAAACCAATGGGAAAAGCACTTTTCTTCCCAAATCACTCCACAGGGTCAGTACTTCACCCAGCAAGACAAGGAGCATCAAATTGTGTTTCTCACTATGTGGAAAACCCTTAGTGCATGCTCTACTAATTTCGTATATTTTAAATTTGCTTTCACCTTGGACTCTGTCCTTGTTCCACTGATCTGTGACTTCTAATCAGTATACTCTATAAGATTTGTTTTTTATCTCTTTGTTAATCACAGTAGGGGGGGTTTATAAGGCATATGATATGGAAAGACACTGGTAAAATCTTTTTAATACAAATCATAAAATAAAAAAAATAAAAACACTATCCCTGGTATTGGGTCCCTATTCCTAGCCTTGATGGAATGCCTTTTGTATATGTTGGGCCAAGCCCATTCTATTACTAACTAAATGATCTAGGTAAGTTACTCCACTTACGTATAATTGAGGTGAGGGCAGAAGAGTTAGACCAAAGCCAAGGTGTATTAGCTATTTATTGCTGCACAACAAACTATCTAAAGCTAGTAGCTTATAAAAACATGAATTTATTATCGCTCAGTTTCTGTGGATCAGGACCCAGACACAGAAATGTCTCACAGGAAAAAAAGTACAGTGTCAAGCCAGACTCTCTTTCCACCTAAAGCTTCGAGACCTTATGCAAGTTCATGTGGTTGCAGCAGAATGTAATTCTTAAGGTTGTAAGACTGAGGTCTCTAATTCTTTGCTGGCTGTCAGCATGGGGCCATTCAGCTCCTTGAGACCATCCACAGTTCCTTTCCACATGCCCCTTCATAATCAAAGCCAGCAAAGAAGAATCTCCCTTCTGCTGAATCCCTCTCACATTTAAAATATCTGTTCCTAGGAAGAACCTTGCCTCTTTAAGGGCTAGCTTCATTAGGTCAGACCCACTGAACATAATCTCCTTTCTTAAAGTTAACTGTGCCAAATACAAAAACTTAATTACAGGAGTGATATTGTGCTATCATGTCATCATCCCAGGTCCCTCTCACAGCCGAGGGGAGGATATTATAGGAAGCCATGGGTCTTGGGGGATAATCTTAGAATTGTCTACCACATAAAGTATTGAAGGGAGCATCATAAAATCAATTCCCAAGCCAAAGCAAGTAAGTTTTTACCTCCAGCAGGTCAATCCAGAAAAGGTAGAGAGAGAGTATCTCTGGAAATATGGAGTGATGACTGAATCTTAGTTGAGATCAAGAATTAAAACAGGATCTTTTGGCCAAGAAATGATATATTTAAAAGTATGCTATTTCAAAAATGTGAATCTTTACAATGTAATCATTCCCTAACTGAAATGATTCTAGCACAGTGACCTTCAGTGCAATTGAGCAACCAAGCTAAAGCCTGTTCATCCTGGGTCAGGTCAACTGATGAAATGTGATGAATGCTGACTGGATCAAATAGTTCTATACCCAAAGAAACTTCTGGGTATTTTTGTTGTTGTTTGTTTGTTTTTTTGCAAAACAAAAGAGAACAACCAAACAAATAGCCAAATGGAATTTCCTAAGATTGTCTAGGTTGTTTGATGCCCAGCTCTCTACATTACTAGGTATTAGATCTTGGGAAAGGTATTCACTCCAATTGCCTCACATAACTTGGCTGTAAATTGGGGAATAAAAAGATATCAGATTGAAGAAAGGTATATTTACACACACACACACACACACACACGTCTGACATAATTAATATGCAATAAAATTATTATTACCTCTGGCTGTTCATCTCTCTTAATATGATCCAGAACTAATATTTGTATATCTTGGCCCTAGAACTGATTATCTCAAAGCTCCATTGGCTATGCCTACATTATAGCATTTTGTAGTTATTTGCTTATCCATTCATAATTTTCTGGGTAGTAAGCTTTCTTATGCAAACAGAGTCATGCTCCTCATTGGTCTGCACCTCTAGGCCTACGGTAGACACTTTATAAATAAGTATGAGTTGCCTGAATGCCACATCTACCCTAGCAGGCAATCATCATTGCAGTATGAGTTTTCAGTTACAGCTGGCACTGCCTCCTGCCCAGGCTTCTCACTAACAGAATCTGGATTTTGTTTTGGGGGAATCATGTGCCAGGCTCATTGACCCACTGCTCCTTTTGAAAAGGTGTAGGGGAAAATAACTGGCATTTCCCTACCTGGAATGGGGATGTGAGGCAGGAGGTAGAACAGCCATTTTGTGACTTTGAGGCATAAACCAGAAGGGAAAAGACACAAACTAAGTATGACTGTGCAGAAAGACATAAATGGCTTAGGACATTGAGACTTGAGAGGCTGCTGCACTAATACCAGACAGGCTATCCCTGAACTTCATCATATATGAGGAAAATAAGTGCCTATTTTGCCAGATTTCTGCTAAATGCAGCCACACACAAGATTTAACTGATGCACTAGTTTATTCAGCACTGAAGACTAAAGATCACCAAAGAGCTTGAAAATACAGTTAATCCATATCAATGGCACCCTCCTGCCACTCAATGGTATGTGATTGGATAAGGAGCCATTGCACAGTAACTGCAGGGGGGTGAGAGGAGTGAACGAGGAGAATGAAGCCTAAGGATATGCTTAAGTGTAACTTCAAACAATGCAGAACAAATATCCATTGCTGGGCAACAGAGAGGTTTCAATTTGGCCTCTCATTTTGCATATGATGTGCCATATAATCCAATCAGTTTGCTAAGGAAAAGGGAGCCACAAACAGAAAAGTTTAAGTGTGGCTACAGACCTCAGAGAAGAAATATTCTACACAGTCATCATGTATTAGCTTTTTTTTAAGGCAGTTACATACATACATACATACACACACACACACACACACACACTTGTGTACTGCAATGTGTGTTTGTATGTATATATTAACCTGTTTATCATTGAAATTCATAATATTCTAGCTGTTCCAAACATAGAGCTGGAGCAGACTGCCTGGGTGGAAATTCCACCTCTGTAGCTTACTAGCTGTTTACTTTCATCCACAGTCTTCAGTTTTCTGATTTGCAAAATGCCCATAATAGAATCTGCCCACAGGATTATTATTAGATTGCTACAAGTTACTTAATCTGAAGTACATAGGGTAAGGCTTGCACAGTCATATATGTGTTAGCCAATATTATTTTTACAATGCCACAGAAGTAAATATGCTCTCAATTTGCACATGTGCAGAATATGGTCTTTATAAACACATCTATTTCTATATAGCTAAATGGGAAACCTATTGTTCTCATATTTGTAATGCAAGTTTACATGTTGAAGATCTTATGAATTCTAACAAGGGCCAGCAGCTATCAAGGACAAAAGTTAACACCTATGGAATACTAACTAGATGCTGGGGTTGTGCTTAATTAACACTTTATGTGCATTTTCACCTTTAATCCTCACAATGCCCACATAATGTAGTAGTATTATGAGCCCTCTAAAGAATTAATAACTTGTCCATGGTAACAAAACAGGCAGAGGAATCAAAATTAGCGTCCAAATCCAATTCTCTAAATCTCAGAGCCTGCCTTTTTATACTTGGCTCTGTTAGTTTGATCTTTGCACTGTTTATTAAGTTAGATGACATGCCATACCTAAAAGAAAGTCCTCCTTTAGGAGACTCAAATAAGTTTCTATGAACACAGGAAAACACTATAAGGCTAATCTTTACCAAAAAAAATCTCCTATTTGTCATTAATCTCTTTTATTTGTACCCGAGGACAACAATGTTTGAAAAAAACCTTAGAACAAATAATAGCTAGTTTTGAAATGTAAAACCTGAAGTATTTAGTCAATCTAATGCTGGATAAACAGCTACTTTCTGCCTGTTCACATAAGAAACAGTCAATTTATAGTTAGAGGGTACAGAGCAAAATTTAATAATCTTCAGTATACACATGTCCCCTCAAGGCCAAGCAACTCTCAGAGTATTATATATAGTTAGCCGCTGTTGTCTGCTGAGCATGCTTTCACTAGTTGTCAATTTAATTGCCTTAATCATGTGTCTAATCCAAGGGCACTTCATCAAGAGGGTACAATCTGAAATCCATTCCCCATTCCACTCATGATGGCAGGTGTCATGAAGCTGCACTAGCCCAGAGAAAAAAGTATATTTTTTTAAGTCAACATTATGGTGTCATCTAACAAACACCTTTTATTCAGGTCTGTGCCATCCTGTTCACCATCACCCAAGTACCTGAGGAAACAGCTGGCGCACAGTAGGTGCTAAAAATTGTTCAATTAAAAACTGAGCCCTAGTAGGTTTGGCTCTGTGGATAGAGCATTGGCCTGCTGACTAAAGGGTCCCAGGTTCGATTCCAGTCAAGGGCACATGCCTGGGTTGTGGGCTTGATCCCCAGTTGGGGGCATGCAGGAGGCAGCCAATCAATGGTTCTCTGTTATCATTGATGTTTCTATCTCTCTCTCCCTCTACCTCCCTCTCTGAAATCAATAAATATATATATATATATATATATATATATATATATATATATATTTAAGAAAACAACAACAACAAAAAACTGATTGGTCTGCAGAAAGAGAAAGGGAAAAGGACTCCTCACCTTGTCTCCTTTCCTGCATCATGCACAGTTCAGGGCTGAGACTACCTCCTTGTCTGAGGTCCTCAACCTGTGGGTCTCAACCCCTTTGGGGGTCAAATGACCCTTTCACAGGGGTCATCTAAATACATCCTGCAATCAGATATTTACATTACAATTCATAACAGTAGCAAAATTACAGTTATGAAGTAGCAACGAAAATAATTTTATGGTTGGGGGTCACCACAACATGAGGAACTGTATTAAAGGGTCGAGGCATTAGGAAGGTTGAGAACCACTGTCCTAGGATGTTCTCTCTCAGAATATCTAGGCAATGTCATAAAAGAAAAGGCCCAGGGCCTAATGTACCATTCCAGCCAGAATGCACAAGCAGACGTGGGCAGCATAACAAATAACAAGATTAGACCCCGTGTGAGTTCTCTTTTGCATAATAAGATCCCACGTGTTAAAATGCAGATTTATTTTAAGCCCTGGAAGTGCTGACCATATGCCTCAGTGGCTGAGAAGATGGCTACTTAATAGATAATCTGCAATGCAAGCCAAGGAACTAATCATGGCCATCTGATCATCATGCCCCATTGAAAGCCAGAAATGAAGAGTGAGGGAACGGAGCCAGAAACTGCCAACACATCATACAGGCAGGGAGAGACCAGGAGCCTACAGGGATGGGATGATAACATCAACATCTCCCAAAAATAACAACAATAATAATACATCTCAATTATGGTGTATTTGCTATGAAGCATGAAATCACCAAACATGTTTCCAATGTAATCTTATTTAATCCCCCATCACTATGGAAGTCAATGAGGACATTGGTACCTCAACAGGCCAGAATCTTTTCTGAAGTCTCTGAATATGTGGGCTTTTAGTCTTAGTTCTGTTGACAGTGCAAGCTTTTCGACTATCCCATAGGACATGGCACATCATAGGTGGTAAATATTTATTGAATAACCATAGAACACAGTGAAATCAATTGTTTGCTATTGAGTTTGATGGATCATGGTGCAGACTGTTTACCCCACAATGTGCTCTTTAATATAGTGATCGTTACAAATGAAATAGCTCTCAAGTTTCTGGGGCATTTCTCTGCCATGTCACTGGTTGTTAGAAGATAGTTTGTCTTTTATCAATGACTGAGAATCATAAGCCTAGTTATTGTGATGTTACCGATCTGTAACATGAGAATAACTAGTCCCTGTGTTAGTTTGCTAGGGTTACCATGGAGTGGCTTCAACAACAGACATTTATAGTTTCCAAGTTCTGGAGGCTAGAAGTCCAAGATTAAGGCATCAGTAGCACTGATTCCTTCTGAGGGCCATGAGGGAGAATCTGTCCATGCTTCTCCCTCAGCTTCTGGTGGTTGACTGGTGATCTTTGGTGTTCCTTGGCTTGCAGATACATCATCCCTATCTCTGCCTTCATCTTCTCATGGCGCACACATCCTCTCCTGGTGTATCTGTGCCCAAAGATCCCATTTCTAAAAGGACACCAGTCATATAAGATTAGGGGCCTACTCTACTTAGCAGGACCTCCTCGTAATGAATTACATCCGCAAGAACCCTATTTACAAATAAGGTCACATTCAAAGGTACTGGGGGTTAGGATTTCAATGTAAAAACTTTTTGGGGGGACACAATTCAACCCATACAAATTGTTTTCCATACTTATAACCCACCCCCACCCACCCTGCCACTACCATCTTCCTGTCTCCCATGCATTTTTCCATTGGTAATTAATCATTCAGGTCACCATTAATATTCCCCTTCCCTGACCCAGCTCAATCAATGCCAGAAAATATTATGAATAATAATGTGAATAATAGTGGTGAACAGAAATCACACTGTGCAGTCACAGAGCAATGACAGAAAGCACCGATGAGTGTTTTCAGAATTGCCCTGTGATGATTTGCTTCTTAGTTCTCCTACAATAGTTGTATCTTTTTCTTTTTTAAATTAAAAATAATTGAGGCTGTTCCATTGTTGCCCCTGTTGGTTCATTCTTTCCTGGCACATACTTTGTTGTGATCACAGATCTGCAGGTCCGGTGTCAAACTGACTCCCTTTCCACAATCTAGACTTGGTGACTGATCTCAGGCCAGGCAAAGCATATCTGATACCATCTCCTCAACTCTGAATCAGGGTACAATTCTCTGGCTATAGAGTTGATGTGAGGGTGAGAGATACACCTGGGATATTATGTGATTCAGGGAGGGTTGTCAGGTAATCCTTATTTAAAATGTTTATAATTAAGATTATCATTATTGTGTAAAATGAGTATTCTTACTGTTTATTTTAGTCTGCAATGCTCCTCTCAGTCTCCAGCACCAAAAGTAGGAAAGCATATCTGTTAGACAGACCGATCTGTAACATGAGAATAACTAGATTGAATAAAGCTCTTTGAGTCAATATGTGAGCTTTCGTGCACAAGCCTGTGAAATCTACTGAGGTCCTTTGGAAACACTTCAGGCTTGGCTTTGCCCATAATATGATATTTGATGAAACTGCAACACAGTGTTATTCATGTATCATCAAATACCTTTAAACATAATTTTATGTAAGATACACAGGCACACAAATAAACACTGGAAATTTTAAAAAAAATTCCTATAACTAGGAAATAAACTTTCTTGAAGCAAACATTTAAGGATCTCATTAAACATGTTGTCATTTTATTTATTTGGGAAGTAAGCTGACTGCTTATTTAACTGGAAGAATCTACCACTTTATCATAAGTAATGTGACTTGTGCTACAGTTTATACGTGAAGACATATTAAAGCTACAGTCCATACAGAGTATCACATAATACAGATTCTTTCATACAGCATGCTTTGGTCTTGGGGTGGGGACAGCAGAGTGTCATGGGGATACATTGAGGGTACAGGGCACCAATTCCCTCACTATATTGCCCCAAGACCTCTGTCTTTCTTATAAAATGAGAATTGTCTAAATCTTCTCTTCAGCTTTTGGAAGTTACTGATTCTACTGTGTTCTCCAATAAAAGATTGGTAATGTCATAGAACTCCAACACTCAGTCTGCAAATGTATCCTACTGACAACACTAAATTACTAAATCACTAAATCAGTTCAAAGTCTCTCAAAAGAACATGTATAATTTGTATGCAGTTTACAAAGTAGTCCATTGATTGTTAGATTGGCCTCACAAATTTCACCTGAAAATCTATTTGAGAAAATTTAAGTCTAGCTGCTTGGCAGTCAATTGGGTAGTTTAATATAATGAATAGTGGGTAGAAGGAATGAAACTATATAGCTAATCTCTTCATTTTTAGGGAAAAAAACCTAAGATATAAAAAATGTCTTGGGTTCCATATTTTGATGTAAATATAAGTGAAAAGGAAATTAATGAGCTAGACATTTTCACTGCTGACATATAGAGCATTTTACATCTTAAAATAGTTTTAAAAGGCTCGGATTTAAAATTCTTTGAAGCTTAAACATTTATTTCATCAGTATGTTACACTGGAATCTCATTATAACATTTGAGATAGATAAAAATGTTCTTTTTTTTTAATACACCACTGGGTTTTTCATGAATGCATTTAATTACTTTAGTAACTAAAGAAATATAAATTGGAGTTGTCTAAACTATAATTCTAATAAATATGAAAGATAATGACACATTTAGGTCCCAAGGTATGATGATACCTCATCTTTGTGAGCTGGAAATACCACTGAGAACAGAACATGGCTATTCTGCAAATGGCGATCACTGATTGATGGATGGACTGATTCATTCACTTCATTGATTTATTCAACCAACAACTTTTATTGAGATGCTACTATGTGCCTGACATAAAGAAGCAGATATCCTCAGTCAAGCTTCTGGGAAGGCTGTGATGTCATATCTCCAGGAGGACAGGTATGTTATCACACTTTACACTCAGCAGAGCAGTGTGCATGCAATTGGCACTCAAAAACTTGTTATGGAGAAAATAACATACTATATTTTCTTTAAAAACTGGTAATCTGTGTATGATTAGCATGTAAGTATACATATTTAACCATATGAGAATATAAAAATAAGTTATATTTTAACTTAGAACTATGAAACCCTGAATCCTTGATGCAATTTAGTCCCAAACGCTTTCAACCGTCCCTTTTTATTCCATTTTTTTTAATTAAAAATTTTAAAGAGCAGTTTTAGGTTCACAACAAAATTTAGGGTAAAGTAAATGATAATACTCAACCAGTGCCAAAAGGCAAAGGAAAAATACCAAACAATTTTGGTGTAAGAAATTACTAACAGCCTTCATCTCTCAAGAAAAAAGAAGAATGATTTAGGTCTGAGCTGAGTAAGGACAGCTTTCTGGCTGCAAAGGAGACTTGTCAGCGCAGGTAAGGGATGTTAATACAACCAAGGAGCCTGCAGGCCCTTTAAGAAGAGGACGGAGAGTCCAGAGCTCCTTTGCAGAAGTGTGTTGGGCTTCCTCTCACCACTTGGCTCAATGGCTATTAGCCTGAGTGGGACTGTTTCCACTATTGCAAACACCCTGTCACCTTCTTCCTGAAGTTACAAAGAACAAAAAGCAGAGTTGGGGATGCCCTGAAAAAATGTGACTTTCCAGACCTGTAGAGTTTGAGAAATATTGACATTTGAGTTATTTTTGTTAAAAACTTTTCCAATAATGGAAAATGCAGCTTCTCTTTATTTCTACATAATCACATATTTGTCTGTCTGTCTATCTATCTATCTATCTATCTATCTACCTACCTATCTACCTATTTATTTATTTTGGGTCCAAAAATTTTCTTTCCCAGTTACATGCCTTACTATCAGGGTACAGGTTTCTCTTGTCACAATCCACAATGGGTACTCTTCCCCGCCCAACAACACCATCGAATAAAATGAAGATTGCCTGCTGGCCGCAAAGATAGAATACCATAACATCTGCCTGCAAATTGATTTGCTAAACAGCATTGGGAACTTGCCTCCCATTATAAATGCAGCATTATGTAATCCACCCAGAATAATGCTAATAGCACACAAAAGCATCTTTAATTAGGCCTCTACTTCATTCTACTTAGGCCTCCTACGTTTAACATTGTCTTCATGTAATTTTGGTTTGTGGTCTAAAATAATCGTGTCTATATAAAAACGATTGTAACAGCTTTGCAGTTATAGGTGTGCACTCTCAAAAACCACAAATCCCATGCTCAGAACTAAGAGAAGGACCAAGGAAAAGATGCAGGCTGGTATCGCACATAGAAATGTTACATCTGAGAAAAGGAGGAGAAATTGGAGAAAGGTTATACTAACATCCTTCACGTATTGTCTATTTTCCAATAGGAAAATTAAACAGTAACTCTAATTATTTGGTTCAAAAAAGAAAATCAAAAACAAAGTAGATATGTTTTACACTGATAATTTAAAGTATACAAAAAAAGAAATATTGACTATTTTTTAAATGTTGCTATAATAACTACCTACCCAGAAAATGGTTCCATCAACAATCTTATTTGGGGCAGGCAAGGGGCTGGGGGGTGATTGAGACCCCCAGAGTGAGGGTGATAGTAAAAAGATCAGGGGGAAAAAGCAGTTCTTTTTTAACAAGACTTATAAAATAATTTTAAATCAGTTTTTAAACAGTTAATATAGCCCTTGTCAGTACTGGTTTCTAACTTACTGTCCTTCTTGATCTTGAGAAAAGAGGCATACACGGATGACATTAAAATGCATATCAAGGTGACTATCACCTTGTTTTTTAAGCCTTCTTCACAAAGTATATAGATGGAGTTTTGATGATGGTCTCCTGACTATAAAAATCTGACCCCAACCCACAATGGGGGATTGAGGAAGGGGAGTTGTGAGAGTCCCAACCCAGCATTATGATGGCAGATGCCCCCTATCTGTTCAGAGGCCAGCTAGGATTAAATAGAAGCTATTTTACCTGCTTTCTGCATACCTTCAATGGCCTAGGATTGGTTTTATAACAAGCTTCTGGGTGCTGCTAATTGACCGATAAAGGCCTTAAACCTGTGATCCTGACCTCGCTTGTGCTAAGGCCTAATGCCTCTGAGGTGAGGCTAACACTGAGTCATTCTGAATGGTCCCTTAGGGCCCACTAACCTCCTTTCAGGTACTTCTGCACATACCCTGGGACCTCCTCTGACTGAATTCATTCCAGAGAAGGTTGACATCTAATAAGCCGAAGTCCCTGTGTTAGAAACAAGTACACAGCCTCTGAGCTCTCATTCTCAGGACCCAGCTATTCTGTAGGTACAGAATCCAAGGCACAGAACATCAGAGGTAGCGTTCAAACCCAGGTCTTCTGAAGTCACATCCACACTAATTGTAATGTCACCCATAGTAAAACATAGATAAAAATAAATGTGTCAAACTTTATGCAGAAAAGTATAAATGTATTAATGTCCAAGCCACCCTGTGGTTCTGTGCACAAGTTACATTCAAAACACCCTGATATGCTCTTCAGTAGTTATATCTGTCAGCAAAAAATGAAGGCAACCAAAAGAAATACCCTCCACTACCTAGTACTTGAATAGGGGCAAGATGGTAGGAAACTGAGAAGGTAAGTATTCCTATACTATATCTAAGCCAAATGAATATTTCTACTTATCTTCCTGTTATTTGAAAACTGGCAATGGCTTCTGGTGAGTGAAAAGTTGCAGATGTGGGCCTACCTAGGGAAACAGCCTGGCAGAGTCATTAAAAACATGGATTCTAGGGTCAGACGCCTCAGTTCATCTTTTAGCTTCGTTATTTATGAGCTGTGTGGCAACATGGTGGTTACTTAATCCCCTGTGTCTCAGTTGCTTCCCGAGATACACACCAGACAAAAAATGGCATTCATAATGCTAATGTAAGCCCTGTTCCTTTATCTAACCATACATCTATAACACACTATGAATTAACCTTTTATTGACTTTTAGAGAGAGAGGAAGGGGGGAGAGAGGGAGAGAGAGAGAGAGAGAGAGAGAGAGAGAGAGAGAGAGATGAAAGAGAAACATTGATCGGTTTCCTCCTGTATGCACTCAAACAGGTATGTGCCCTGATCGGGAAATCAGGGAATTGAACCCACGACCTGGGTATGTGCCCTGATCAGGAAATGAACCAGCAACCTTTCTGTGCATAGGGCAACACTCACATACTGTGAAGATTTTGTGCATGAGACTACTTTATTGCATTGTTTATACGTTAAAAAGTTTTGTTACATAGTATGTTAAATTATCATAATAACTTTGTGTCCTTATTTGGTATTTCTTTGAGTTTTAATATTCCAAGAGCCTGATCAAAAGGACATGCCTTAGCCTTGCAGACCTGGGAAGGCCTGACTTGTTTACTATTGCTTCGTTTTCTCATCCATATCATGAGCTGGCTACTAATGGCTACAATATAATACTTTTTGGTAGAGATGAAATAAAATAACATATAGAAAGGACCAGCACAAGTGGATTCCCATTCACTTACTACTGTTATTTTTCAGAAGAAAAAAAAATCAATCCTTTTAAGATTTACTGCTGGTCCTCTGATTCACCAGTGTAGCCCCAAAGTGCAGGAGAGGGATGATAAGTGAACATTTTATCAACTTCTGTAGCACTCTCAATGGTCCAGAGCCGCTCTGGGTAAGATGGAGGACGCTTTGTTCTCATTCTTCTCCTCAATAGCTAGGGAGAGTGGGAAGAGGAGCCATAAAAGACAGGAACAGATGTTTAAAAACAAAATGTGTAGATTGAAAAATACTGTAGCAGGAAGGGACTTTGAAAGACACACTATGTTTACTGAAAGCACTGTCGTAAATGGAGCTCAGTTACAAACCTCACTCTTAAGTACAACTAAGAACACAGAAAGAAGTCAGGAATGGCCATCACTGCTTTCTTCATCCATCCTCTGCCCCCGTGTTTTAAATGAACAGCCACACATTCTTCCTAGAAGCTTATAGACATGGATGCCAGCAACATAAGTCATGGATCTAGGAAGAATTGCAGATGGAAACTTACACTGGAGCATCCACATGACAAGCAGGCACACAGCCAGATGGCCCTTCGGACAATGGGATTTCTTTCAGGAGCACCATGCACTGCTGTCTGCAATGGGCACGAAGGTGAACCATAAAGGCATGTCAGCCAAACTCTGCTAGAGGCAGAAGACCCTCGAGGTCCAGGTCTCTATTCCCCACTTGCAGGCTCAGCTGTAGCCGGCTGCTTATATTCCTAGACATCTTCATCCTTCCCCTGCCCTTACATGGAGTCCCTGGTGGTCTTTGGGCATTTCCAATTATTGTGGATCGAGGAGAGCAAAAGCTAATTTTAATATCATCCATAGTAAAACAGAGATAAAAATAAATGTGTCAAACTTTATGCAGAGAATCACAGAGTTATTAATATCCCCAAAATCATTGACTAACAAAGCATCGTCGTTTCTTCTGGCTGCCACTTTGTTCCAAGCATCCCTCTATTGCACACCCTGCTGTGGCTTCCATCGATAGAAGACGATTACATGTCTTTCCAACATCTTAGTGGTGCCAAAATAAGAAACTACCTCTGAAGGGGAATGCATAACAATAAAATTGGAATGTTTCAGCTTTGGTTCTTCTTTAAAGATGAGAGCATAATGCACTTATTGAGGTAACACTGACTCTGCTTTAGAAGAGCAGCTTTATGATGAAATATATGGTAGTTTGACTATAATAACTTGTTGTTGTTTTTTATCCATAACAATTCTTTGTTTCTGTATGTCATCAATTGAGCTGGATCTTTACCTCATTAGAGCCTTTCCAAACACATCATTGCAATAGTTCATCTCTCCATATTAGTGTATCCATTATCTACAGAGCAAGTTCATCTCATTTCCCCAGCACTTTATAAGAGAAAACAAAAGAGGCCCACTTTCCCATATGTCAGCGTGATTTATGCCGACGTTAGAGCCCAAGTATTTGTATTTTCTCCGGCTCTTCTATTTGCCTAACATATGAAGTAGCAAAGTTAATATTCTTCTGAAAAACTCTGCTCTGGTCTCTACTGATTTGAACATAAAGTTCAAAAGGAGATGATATCTTATAAAGACTCTAAGCTTAGTGCATTAAATTAACTATACTAATCTCTGCGTTTCACATGGTACTTACTCGGAGCAGTTTTATAGACATTAAGTGAAAATGCCAAAGCTGTCTTTAGATAAAAAGCAATAATGAAAACTACTTTAGACATCCTTTCTGGTCTTTTTAGAGGATATACTTAAGCTGTGGTGATGAATAAGGGGGAGAAATGAGAGCCACACAATAGGCCTTCCTCCTCTCTTTACTCTTTCTCAACTCCACAACTTTATAGAACCCATTGACCTAGGGGAAACAAACAGGAAAACATGATAAAAGAAGGAAGGGAAATGGACAACCATTTTGTAAAAAACAAAAACAACAACAACATTGTCATCTCAGGAATTTTAGGTGGAAAACAAGACAACTACATTTTTAGAAGAGGAAAGGACAAAACCAACCTCAGGCCCAAACAATTCTACACATGGAATTGGAGATGGCAGAATATGAAAGGGAAAAGCGACAGAAAGCTTTCATAATTCTATAGTTCTGTTTTAGTCCATTTAGACTGCTGTCACAAAAATACCACAGACTGGGTGGCTTATAAGCAAGAAACATTTCTTTCCAAAAGTTCTGGAGGTTGGGAAGTCCAAGATCATGGTGCCTGCAGATTCTCTGTAGTGGCTAGTGAGGGCTCACATCCTGGTTCCTAGACAATGCCTCACATGAAAGGGGCTAGGGAGCTCTATGAGGTCTCTAAGAGCTTTCATCTCATTTATGAGGCCCACCTCATGGCCCAAACACCACCCAAAGGCCCCACCTCAAGACTATTACATTGAGTATCAACATTTCAACATGAATATGGCAGTGGGGGTGACAACAAAAACTCAGACCATAGAAAGACCTTAATAAAATTCCAGCTCACCTCATGTTAGCTTTCCAATTCTCCTTTCTCTCACTTGTCAATGGGGATATTATGTATTTCTTGGCAGCCCCAACCACCTCTATTCTTGATCTCATATGTTTACTGATTTAAAACCACCTATTGAAAAGTCTACTCCATGCTCTGCCAGGATTGAAGCATTGTCCATAAACAGTGTAATCACTAACATTACTGTGCTCCTGGTCTTGGGGTTGGGGTGCACATGGGAGGACGCTGAAGAAATAGAATACAGATAGAATAGCACTAAGATGGGAATTTACACAGGTTACCGCTGTGTGATTCACTCAATAACAACATGCTCAGACATGATTTCATGCTTTGCATGAAATTTCAAATCCATGATGATTGCCTATGTGCAAAAAGATGAGACAACAACTACCATTTCCTTATTCTATAAATTAGTCATCTCCATAGTGGGTATGGGACAAGGTGTGGAAAGAAAAATTACAAAATGTTATGACTAATGCTTCCATTCACTTTTAAGAGAGAATTATGTTGCCCTAACTCTTAATGAGCATATTGCTTGTATGTGACTAACACAGCCATATCTGATGGAAGGAAAGTTCTGCCCTGGTAAACGCTGTACCGTGAGGGACCATCACACAGCAGTTCATACTGTTGTTGAGAATGGTTCACACTCAACACACCACTATATACATCTTCTAGTTTGTGTGTCCCTGGTTAGGTATGTTTGTGGATCACACTACTTAGCATTATTCCACTCTAGCTCACTCACTAAAGAGACAACGCAAGTGAATGATTTGTAAAAAAACAAAACACTTGGATCGTAAAGAGTCCTTGTACTTCATGCCAAGGACAAAAGTATGGCAGAGGTGATTCTTCTGCTCCTTGGTAGGACCTCGGTTTCAAGTCAGATGGCAGGTGAATGAAGGGATGATATATTCAGATCAGATGTGACTGGGCCCCTAATAATGTGAAATTATCCAGATGCTTTCAGATACCAAAGTTACATCCTATAGCTGAAAAATGAACTTCACTCTAAATGTATCATGGATGAGAAAGAAAACACATATTGTGATTGAATAAGCAGGAGGTATAATATGCTTCTTTCAATTTGGTATACATATGTATGTGATAACATTTTCAACCATTAAAAGCCAATAAAAATATAGTGAACTTAGAAGTATGAAATTGAAGTAGTACAGAAAAAAAACAAATCAAGGTAAAAATATGATTTAAAAAAAGAATTAAGAAGGTACAACCATATTGTTCTCAGTCAAGTTATTATAAATATTATGTTAATATTACATATATGAAGAAATAACAATTCAATGTTATTCTAACATTTTAATAAGAGCATAAAGTTTTGCTTAGTTAATTAATAAAACTATTTCAGTATTTATATCTATCATAATGCTTTACATTTTAATATTTATATATCTTATCATATAAACAATATTTCAGTAAAGTAGTTATGTGTGAAATATATATATAACAGCCAAGGGACTGAACAGCAGAATGACCAGAACAACTGGTGGCTATGATGAGCACTACGGTGGCCAACT
The DNA here is from genome assembly GCF_000147115.1 of Myotis lucifugus. Taxonomy (NCBI): domain Eukaryota; kingdom Metazoa; phylum Chordata; class Mammalia; order Chiroptera; family Vespertilionidae; genus Myotis; species Myotis lucifugus. The sequence continues at coordinate 2,874,511 of NW_005871195.1, forward strand.
GGCCTGATCAGAGTCAGGGCTGGCCAGCCAACTGTCCACGGCCCCTCCCCACTGCCATCCCCACCCCAATTGCCCCCCCACCCCACCCCCACCTCATGCAGTCAAGTGTCTAGGAGAGGTGCCCAGCACAACAACCATCTTCCTGTGTTCTCTCTCCACTGCTTGCTACCAAAGAGGGCAACCACATCACACCACAGCCCCTGATAGGGGGCAGGCGGCCGGACCCCACCCATGCACAAATTTGTGCAACAGGCCTCTAGTTTATAAATACTAGTAAATAAACAGATATTAAGGAGTACCAGATATCTATCCATATCTATTTCTCTGTATTATTTTTTTATTTGTAAGGCAGATAATCAACAGTATGATGACCCCTGCCATTGGCCATAGTTAACCACTCCCAACAGAAGTTAATGCTTGTTCTACTGTTTCCATATAGGACTAGAATAATGAGCCTGGGAAAATACTGTCATAAATAACCTCTTTGTAAAATACCAGATGGTTTTCCAGTCATCTTGTCAATATATACCTAAAATTAACCAAATGACAATACAACTAAAGAAGATAGTACATTTCAAGCTAAATAGTGCTAGTTCTAAAATATTAAGTAGAAATATGGTCTAAAAAACATTAACCTTACCTGAGGAATCTGATTCAGCCAACTATTATCTAACAGCTGAAAAAGAACTTGTTTTTTCTGACTAATAGAGCAATCATGAAGAGGGGTTATAAGTCTGTTAATCAGGTTTGACCTAGGAGTTGACATCAAGTCTAGAACTAATGAGCTCTTTCTCTCTCTCTTTCTCCTCTCTCTCTCTCTCTCTCTCTCTCTCTCTCTCTCTCTCTCTCTCACACACATACACACACACACACACACACACACACACACACACACACACACATCTCTCTCTCTCCTCCTCCCTCCCTCTCATTCTCTCTCCCCATACATGTATGTTATTTTCTGTATTAATCATTAATTCTTATAATAGCACTATGAAATAATGGCTAGAGAGATTAAATATCCAAGTTATATAAATATTGGTTACAAAACCAGGTTTTAAATTTAGCAGTCTAGTCAGGGTCCATATTCTTGTTTATTATGCTATTTATTAAGGAATAAACCAAGGCTCAGAGGGGCCAACTTACATATGTATTCATACCACTTGACTTGTATTCCATGACCATAATCTTCCCACAACTCATTTTCCAAATAAGAAACTTCTCATGAAAATAAACCTCCAAAGTTGAAAAGCATTTCAGGTAAAATTGTCTTGCTCCTTTTTTGTTATATGTTACAGAAATAGGATCTACTTGGGAAAAAATGGAGATTAACAAAATAAAATGTATGAGCTATTAGTTATTGTAAAAATATACTACACCTTAAAAGATACTAATCTTTTCATGATAATATTATTTTTAATAATTTTTAAATGTAAGTTTTCTCATCTTACATAATAGTATTTGTCTATGCTGATATATTTGTTAGTTTTCTATATTCAATATGCAAAACTGTCAAGGTTTTAATTTTTTGTCAGTAGAAAAAGTTATTTCTACCAAGTTGAACAAGGCATACATCGGAAAAGGGATGAGAATGCCATCAAGCATGTCATTTAATGCTGAAGTGTAACATTTCCATTAAATTTGGAGAATAGAACCAATCACATTTAACTTAAATTGTGTACCTTGTACCTAACTTATAACGTGATAAGTGGACAGAGTTTTATGAATGAACAGTTTTAAAAAACTTTTAGTAGTTTGCAATGTTTCCCACTGATTTAATTGTGTGTTTTTTTAATTTTAATGAAATGAAATAAAAATGCACTACTCAGTATCATTTTGTTTCTACTTTGTTTCATGCAGGTCATATTCTGAGTTGACTAAGCAACGTAAGCGTTCAACAGACTGATTTTATTTTTATCGCATGCCTCACAAAACTGATTTAGAAACTTAAATATGTGTCACGAAAATATTAAATGATGAGCAGTCAGAGTTTATTGAATTCCAAAATCTAACAAGAGTGGTTGGCTGTCAAAGTAAAGGAATAGTCTTCCAATGTAGCCAGCCACGTTCCAGAAATTCTTATAGGAATCTAGAAGATTCTGAACTGCCATGATTATAGATATCATGCCAATTTTTCAGAAGCCAGTTTTCGGAAGATTCCTTCTGCATGGGCCTCCATATAATTCCCATCACCAAGTGATTTGGATTGACTTTAGAATTATAATGAGTCTGAGTAAGTTTGGAGAATATCTCCACCATTGGCCCATGTAGAGATATTTTCTCCGTGGACATCATTCCTACATTATCTCTGCCTCACAGAAACTTCATCACCTTTCAGCTGTCAGCAGAACCTAGTTTCACTCTTGTCTCGACTTCACCGTTTTCTCTTGCTACTAATGGATCTATGTGATGTGTGGATCCCCTCCTGCCACCATCATTCAGAAGCAGGGTGCTCGGATGCTTTGAGCTGTATACCCGAATGCCAACCTGTGCTCCAACGCACATATTGCTGGGAAGGGGGAACAAAACCCAATGGCCTACAAGGAGAATAATTCATTTTAAAGGTCTAATGATTCCCAGCAAAAAATGTTCGATGCCTAAAAAATGGAATTTTACTCCAGCAATGCTCCTCTTACTCAAAAGCCAGACTTCAAGCAAACGCATTCCCATGCAGCTTTGGGTCCTGAGGCTCGAGGTAAATGACAAACATTCTCCTGGGTGTACTGAGGCCCCTGCATTAAAGCTGGGTACTTCACAGACCTTCTCTTAGAGACTCCCTGATGCCTGCTTAACTTGCAAACAGGGAAACGGCAGTCTGATGTAAGACACTGGCTCTGTAACACATCTGCCCTGTGCTCGCTCCTCACCCTCTGCCAATTTGGGTTTCCTCCTTTGAGAAGGGGATAATAACACCTATTCCTAGAGTTGTTGTGACTTTAATTGGCAAAATAATCTTTTGGTCAAAAGGTACTTACATTTGGGGGGAAAAATCAGTATTTCACATATGTATGTTGTTTTCATCAGTGTAGCATATATTTGTTCGTAAGTATGTTTGCTTTTTTAAAATTTACTTCTGGCTAGTTTAGATACCATAAAAGCATCCTAATAAGGGATAGAGGGAGGGGCAGATGACTTTTGGGATAATAACAATATCCTGCTTAACTACTGCTTTGTAATAAATTACCCTCAAATTTAGTAAATTAACAGAGTAGACATTTATCCCACAGTTCTGTTGGGTCAGGATTTTGGAAGTGGTTTAGCTGGGTGGCCGTGGTTCACAGTTTTCCACAGTTTTTCAAGACATAGGCCAGGGCTGCAGCTCTGGAAAGTTTGACAGGACTTCCAAGATGGGGCACTCATATGACCTCATCACACAGCCACTGTCTTCCCTAGAGTGTTTCAACAGAGACTGAGGTAACTACAGTGAAGGCCACAGTATCCTTTAGGACCTAATCGTGGAAGTGACATACCAGCATGTCCTCTGTATTCTAATGCTCGTACTGATCCACCCTGGTACCTGTAAGAGGGGACTTCCCACAGGTGTGAATACTAGAAGGTCGTGATCATTGGAGGCCAGGAGCTCTTCACAAATAAAACAACATTATGAAGAATGAAGATAGTATAAATGACTTTCCTAGGGTCACAATTATTCTGAAACTGTACTCAAAATAGTAACTGATAAATGCATGTGATTTCACAATAGTTTCTTTACATCTTTTTGGTTCTCTTAGTTGATTAAGATACAGTAACCTATTCTGACACTAACCAATTTAAACTTGAGTAAATTAAAACAATTATAGGACTGATTTTTAAGAAAAATATAAACAAAATGCAATGCTTAAATATGATGACAGAAAGTTAATTCAAATAGATTATAACAAAGAGAAGATAAATTTTATTTAAAAATAGATAAAAAAGATAGAAATTTCTGTTCAGTGTAACCTATTGGACCATTTTCCAAGTCCTATATTCTAAATATTCAATTCATACCTCTGGCAAAATTTTACAAAATAAATACAAAAACAAGTAGGAGATAAGTGTTATGCAATTTACTGTATATAAAACTATAATTCAAATCCTGAGCCAGCAATTAGCCTAATACTAATATATTGTACAGCCTGGACAAGATAATGATAATGGGTAATGAACTATACTCCTAAGTTATTATAAGTAAATAGCCAGCTTTAAACAGTTTTTTTAAAAACAGCTGATTTCAGCATAAGTATTAAACACTATTTGGTCCATCATTTCTACTTGACTGAGTTGTAGTCAATGTTACTGAAGAACTAATTAAATTTTACATGGAAGTTAACCAACAAAATATTTTACACATGATTTTATACAAGGTTTTAAAAATCCCAACTCGTTTTAAGATTCAAAGGCATCAGCACATCTTATGCCTTGCAGGGAGCATTTGAAAACAGGAATGAAGATAAAACGATGTCTTATCAGCAAAGTCAATCATTTAAACACTTTAGCATTAATAATTCTAACAACAAATCAGTTTTAGACTGGGGGATATTAATGACTATGAGCAGAATTAAAATAATACTGCATTTTGCTATATTTACTGACTTAGATCCTCATTAAATTTGTTCTTAGACTAGTACCCAGAAACTTTGCCCCAACAGACATCCAAGTTCACAGATCAGGCGAGATTGTGTGTCTGTGTACATATGTGTGTGTGCACGCATGCATACCCTTGAACTGTTTTACTTCTACAGGATCATGGATGTGAGTGTTCTCTACATCTAATTCAAATAAACGTTCGAGGGTTAAATTGATCTTTATACTTCTGAGTAAAAGTAACCCTTTTACTTTTGGGAATAGTGTATGATGATCATGGTGCAATTTAGTCCCTAGTGGTTATGATGAGTGGGTCATGTTTCTTAATTTTTTTGAATATGACATTTTGAAGACAGTGTATTATCACTTATCTTAGAATGCAGAACTGCAGTATGCTTAGATTTTTCCAATTGTAACCTCCCTCATGTACCTTCGAAAAATGAAGCTAGGGTTGAGTTTCCTTACCCAGCAAATCAAGAATTAGAACTTTCTTTTTGCTCTTATTCCAGGGATTTTCACCCTACACTGTACCACTTGCATCTCTGGATGACAGTCCTGTGCCTACAGAAGTGTCTGAAGCTCATTCAATTGTGGACCCCACTCATGGTGGTGCAGTATCTGTATTCCATGTAGAACCTCCTCCATGAGTTTTACTGTATCAGTGTAACCTCTGCAGTAATGTTTTTAAATCAATTTAGCTAAATAAATGTACAGTATGATAAAATGAAAATTTCATCCTCATAAAATTATTTTTTCTATAAATTGAAATACATGCAAAATACCTTCTAAACAAATTGTGGGTATGTTTTCAAAAGTTAGATTTATATTATTTCCTTGCTGAAAACTGAGCTCAGATCTGCTCTCTTGTTAGATATGGAAAGTCCTAGGTTTTTGAGTGTTCACAAAGATATACAGTGGGGCCTTGACTTACGAGCTTAATTCGTTCTGTGATGGAGCTCATAACTCAAATTACTCATATGTCAAATCTTAAAGTGAATGAGTGAGACACGTGATGCTGAGCTGATGTTGGGGCGTTTACTGTGACGTTCGCTGCGCCAACTAGCGGTGGGGTATCTGAAGCTGGCTCATAACCCGAATTTTAGCTCGCAACTCAAAGCAAAAAATCGGCCGCGAGACGGCTCATATCTCGAAAAACTCGTTAGTCGGGACACTCGTAAGTCAAGGCCCCACTGTATTTGCAATAACTCACAATGTCCACTGAGGCTATCAAAAGACTGAAATCAAACATGAAAAGGGACTTCCTTGTTAGGTGATCAAACTCAATGCCAAGTGTGAGTGCCATGTAAAATCAGCTTCCTTCTGCCAATGTTAGCATCATATACTAAGAAGACTTGCAGTCTAGACTCTAGCAGAAAGAGAACGGGGTTCTTAGCCAGAGAACAGGGTTCTAACTCGAGCATGGCTCCTAACTTACTAGGTAAATTTGGTCCAACATCTACACTGAAACAACTATGCCAAGAATCATAGCACTCAATGAACTTGCCCTTCTCTGCAAACTGGTGGGAGTAGATTGAAGAACCACTGCCTCTCATTTCTGACCTCTGGAAGTCACTGTCTTCACCAGCTCTTTTCATTACCAACATCTGTGACACTTTTGTCTTTTACTTCTCAGAGTTAGGTGACTTTTGAGCCCTAATAAGAACCTCCCTTTTAACAAAGATAAAACAGCATATGAAATGAATTTTGTATCATCTTCCTCACTCAATTACCTGACAATAAACTTAAGAGTGACATTTCCAAAGTTAAACCATGACCTGGATAAGTCTTCCTCAAACCTTGTCTAGAAACGACTCCTCCCTTGGAAATCTTGGTGAGGATACTCACCGGCCTGATTTTGGTAAAGACTGATTATTTTCAGATGGACAGAAGATCTAATTTCCTCTTCTCATTTTAGCAGAGATAGCTCCTGCTTCTTTTAATTAGTACAAATTCAAATGTAACTATGTCTAAAATACTCTGTCAACAGAAATATATTTATTCAAGGAACATCATACTCAGTCACAAATGAATAAATCAGCCCTGGGGTTGAGGTCTATTCTATGCTATGTAACTCTGTTTCTTAAAAAAGATTTATGAGATTTTTTAGCACACTCTTGTGTTCCTATATACAGAGTGTTTTGTGTTTTACCCTTATTTATCATCACTTGCATTTGGAAAGATGGAAATCAATAAAGTTGGAAAATATATGTTATGAGGCAAACTTGTATAACTCTGGATATCACACATGAAATACTGAGTATTTCCTTAAATATATCAGCTAAGATGATATAATTTATGTAGCAATCTCAATTTATAACAACAACAAAGAGTTATTTTTAAGAAAGAAGCAGCTTTCTTGTGAAATATATGATTGAGATTGTTTAAGGAACACATAAAACTGAATTAAATGTCTTTTCACCCATTAATCTTCCAAAAGACATATTGGAAGAAAAGTGACTCAAATATCTTTGCAAAGATAATGGATATCTGTAGAAGTACTTTAAAACTAAGGTTGAAGATATAGGTTATGAAAATAGCTCATAGAATAAAACAGAGATGTAAAGTTAAAGATTTTTGCTTTTAGCCAACAAATGCACATGAAAAAGGCCTAAACTGTAAAAGGTATCCAGCCTGATTTGCTTTGAAGAACTCTATTTTAACTCAAGGGGTATATAATTAGAATACTCATATTCTAGCACTTCAGGATATTTTTAAAGCTGTTTGAAAACTGCTATATTATCACAGAAGGTGCCTCACAGGCACTGCAAATGGAAAGGCTGCTCAACCTGTTCAGGGTGCTCTTGAATCTACCTTTTTATTGTCCTTGTCTCTCCACGTCCAGGCCATTAGTGCCTCTCGACTTTAGCATTGCAGTCAGTCCACTGGAGCCATCTGCTGCCATCTGGGCTTCTGAAGACATTGCTATGGTGATGGCAGCTTGTCCCCGCTCTAAGGCCTGCAGGATAGCCTGTTTCACTGCAATGTACTCACACCCCACCACGTCCCCCCAATCCACAACCAATCAGTTCTCCCAAACACTGGGCTTCGCTGGCATTATGGTCCAACTCACACTATGGCCTCCTGTGGGAGCACACTGACCACCAGAGAGCAGCTCCTGCATTGAGCGTCTGCCCCCTGGTGGTTAGTGTGCATCATAGCGACCGGTTGTTCTGCTGTTTGGTCAATTTGCATATTAGCCTTTTATTATATAGGCTATTCCCTTTGTTTCTCTGCTCTACCTGGGAGGTCCAATCACCAGCTCAGCACCTCCAAACCCATAGTTGCTAAAACCCAGCTCAAATGCTTCCACCATTAAGAATGTGGCTCTTGAAACCAACATAAAGTGGACTCTCTCTGAATTCTACTAATACACTCTCCATACATCTCACCTGGCACATAACACATTCAAGTCTGTAGTCAGGCTTTTAATATATGTTTTAACTCGGTTATTAAATGTTAAGCTTCTTTATGAAGCAGCTGGTGTTTTATGCATCTTGAACATACCCTCTGAGTGTGCCAGAAAAATTGTCACAATAAACACTCGATGAACTTATGAACTTACAAAACATCTTTTACTGGACAAGTGCATTGTCTTACAATGAGACCTTAAATCTTTACATTATTTGCATGATTAGCAAAAATCTTTATATGGGTGACACTGTCATCATCCCCTTTTATGAGGTCACTGAGCCTAAGAGAGGTAAAGTAACTGTCCAAACGGCTAATGATTGGTGAAGCCGTCTATCAAACACGGGTATATCATTTTACAGGGTCACGACATGGAGTATAAGGTCTCACAAGTAAAATGAAAAAAATGCTTAATTTTAAATAAAAATTTTAGTATCATGCTAAATGGAACAAAAACAAAAGAAAAAATATCATTCCCCTAAATTCTTAGAGGCTTGAAGGGTCTGAATTCACATGGTCAACCACTGTTTTCATGTCCAGAACTCTGAGAGTATATTATTGTGTATTCGTCAAAGTTATACATTGATTATAAAATTTTTGAAATTCATATTTTATAATAAAATACTTTTCCAGCCCTGACTGGTTTGGCTCTGTGGATAGAACGTCGGCCTGCAGACTGAAAGGTCCCAGGTTCAATTCCAGTCAAGAGCACGTACCTTGGTTATGGGCACAGCCCCAGTAGGAGGTATGCAGGAGGCAGCTAATCAATGTTTCTCTCTCATCAATGTTTCTGACTCTCTATCCCTCTCCTTTCCTCTCTGTAAAAAATCAATAATAAAAAAAAGGGTTTGTTGTGAATATCAAGACACCTTTATAAAAAAAAATACTTCTCCAGCGTGATCTGATTTTATTGGTAATAACTGGTCTTAAAACATATATTAATAAATTATATCAATTTGGCTTTGATAAATATATTATTTTAATATCTATGTATACTTCCCATCTCCTTATATTTCATAAATAATTTAAAAAAATCAAGAGGGTCATTCTAATTTTTAATTTTCATTGTTGTGTTTCTGAACACAGTTATTAATCTTGCCTTTTAATGAAGAAAAATATTTATTTAATTACTGATTTTTTTAAATGCAAGAACTTTAGACCAGGGGTCCTCAAACTTCTTAAACAGGGGGCCAGTTCACTGTCCCTCAGACCGTTGGAGGGTCAGACTATAGTTTAAAAAAAAAACTAGTCGGCTGCTAAGCAACAACAGGCAGCGGCGGCAAAAACACCCGGCGGGCCAGATAAATGTTTTTGGCGGGCCGCATGTGGCCCACGAGCTGTAGTTTGAGGACCCCTGCTAGACTCACAAATTTTTAGCAAAAATATACACGATATACAATATAGAAATTATCTGGCATTTTTAGGTCAGAGAGGATTTTTGATAAGAGTATTAAATTAAAACCCTTTAAGTATACAGGCTTGAAATTTTATCAGTTTTGAAGGTCTTTGAGTCAGATATTCTATTTCTATTTGAAATGTTTAAATTGGTATAAATTGAGTATATGTTGACCTTTTCTGAGGACTCCAAAACAACTGGGTGGTGTTAGTTCCTGGACCTGGCACTGATTTACTGGTGTCTAAAACAGGCCTTAAGATTACTTGAATGACTGCTGATCCCAACTACTATCCTTAAAAATGCTGGTTTTAAAAATTACCTGGTGGCAGCTTAAATGGAGATCACTTAAATTTTCTAATGAGGAAACAGGTATCATAGAGAGAATGTAAATTTGCCCAATGTCATCTGTTAAGATGAAATGGGGTCAAGATTTCAGTTCAGGTCTTCTTGGCTGCCAAGATCAGGTACTGCTATCACCCTAAGCCACCGGCATAGGCACTTATCCAATGTAAGCTTGTGAGAACATTGTGCTTCTATGGTGATGTAATGAACTAGTAACAGATCTAGCTCTCAGGACCTTCATAAAACCACTTGAGTAACTCAGGCCCCAATATTCTCTTTGGAAAATAAAGAGTTCAGACCAAATGAGTTTTATGGTCCATTGAGATTTTATATATCTGTGACCCAATAATATATTCCAACTCAACTATTTACTTAAGTACCATGATATACATACTTTTGTCTTTGTTATTGCCACTGTGTTGTGAACTTGAGCTTATTTGAGTTTGAACAAGCTTCTTAACCTTCAGAGATCCCAGACTATGCTTTTACTGGGAGATAGGCTAGGAGGGCATCGCTGGAAGGCACATTTGCATGTATTTGGGTACATGCCTAGAAGTTGACTCTATAGTTTCCCCCAGGGAACTTTAGTAGACAGAGCATAAAACTCATCTTTAAAGTTCTAAAAGCCTTTTATAGAACTGGCTTCATAGCTCTTTGAAGCCTTTTGACTTTTGATTGGCTCAGGGGATTATAAGATGGTTGGGAAATTCTTTTATGTATACCCCATAATAACACAGGCTCTAGGTGTCTAAATGATGTATTATAAAAGAGGAACATGACAGATTTGACAGGTGTTAAGACCCTTATCCTAACCTGGTCATCCTGCAAGATGGAAATCTTCCCATTGTAAAGGCAGTGATACTGAGCTAGGGGAACTTAGAATTTATTCAAAGTTATAAGCTAACTGAAGAAGGAAAATGCAGATGAAAAACAAATCAACTGAAACTCAAATAGTATGTATTTTTGATAATTCTTCTAAAACTAAGGTATATCCAAAGTGCTATATTTTTGTTACACCTGAATCTGTTAAATAATACAGGGTTGATGAGTAATTAAATGCAGAACAATAAGGAATTGACAACTCATACTATGAGTGTTCCAAAAAAGAAAAAAAAGAAAAACAATGCACATCAGAGGGTGAAGACAGGTTCAAGGGGGAAGAAATGGGATCTGAACAGATTTGCTATAGTTAAAGATTGGAAGAACGTATACATTTCTATTCTATTATTTTAAAAACATTAATATATAATCATTATACACATGTATGTTGATTATAGAAAATGTGAAAATACAAATAGACATTTATACATAAATCAACTATAGCATATATGACTTTTGAAACAAATGAGCCAGTATACAGAAGCTACCCCTATTTAAAAATGTGCAGTTGCTTCTTCTCTGTGTACAACTCGAGAGAACTCAGACTTCCAGGGCTCTGGATTATCCACAACAGTTTCTATTACGGGAAGAAGTACTGGGCAGAGATAAGAAAGCTGCAGAACCACAGCAGAGATTAGAATGAGTAGCTGCCGTGGCCAAGATCAGAAGTGATAGAGGCAAACAATCACAGCCCCAGCACACTGGGAAGACACAGAGAAACAGAGGCTGGAGATGCTGTAGGCTTGTCCTCTAAAAAGCACCGGTGTGCAGCTAAGTCATAATTCCAAGTATGCAGTAGGCACGGTCTAGGCACTGGATTACAATAATGGAGAAAATAAGCATGATCCTTATAAGGAGTTTACACTCCAGTGTTATAGGCACTTGTAAAATAATCTAAATCATTTCAGAAAGTGGTACTTTCTACTGAGAGGGTGACCATCTGTCTGTTTGTCTGGGACAGTCTTGATTGATGCCTGTATTCCTGCTGTGATTATTAAGATTGCCTCTTTAACTCTCATAGTGCCCCAATTTCGGTTACCCCATCTGTAAGAGATATGGTCCAAAGGTAATATAAAGGAAAGTCATTATGGGAGGGGCTATTTTGGGTTGGATGGTCAGGAAATGGCTAAGATGATATTTGAGTTGAGAACTGAAGCCATCACACAGCTCTTCAGAGTAAGTCTGAGTTTGAGGAGGGAGAACTGCAGAGTCAAACAAAAGATACAGTTGGATTCTGAGAAATACCCAGTCTGAAAACATGATTCAGAAAGGAATGCATTAAATTATCTAAAGGAAGAAACAGATTCCTTTTTATGATATCCTCCTGCAAATCTATGTTTTGTGCGGCTACTATACAGTAAACACTGCATTAGAGTAGAGCTGGAGAATTAAATATTCTTTATGTCCTTTGTAAGATCCAGATCTATTTGAGATAGGACTCTAACACCTGAATCTGTTAAATAACACAGGGTTGATGAGTAATTAAATGCAGAACAATAAGGGATAGACAACTCGTACTATGAGTGCTCAAAAAAAGAGAAAAAAAGGAAAGCAATGAGCATCAGAGGGTGAAGACAGGTTCAAGGGGGAAAAATGGGATCTGAGCATGGAGCATTCACTACCTGATCACTCACCAAGCCACAAAAGTATTTCTCTGGACAAGGAATAGAACCTTCTGGAGGGATTTGCTGATAGTTTCTGCAGCAATCTGGTAGTCTGGGCAATTGAGCTTTTCAGCAAAACCTCCCCCTCCTAAAATTAATCTCACAGATCCTCTCTTCCAGCTGCTTCCTCACCTTTCCCTTGTGGCTCCCCCTTTTCCAGCCTCTCTCCCTCTAATTTTGTCAAAGGAACATATTTTAAAGGTGTATTGCCTCACCTAGGTTACCCACTGTCCTTGCCTCTCTTTGACAAAAAAACACAAGAGACAGGTCTGCTCTGCATTTGGAAATCTTAGCACATGTTGGTGAGTTCACTGTTCCACATCTATTTGCTCTGCTGACAGAGTAATGTGGGGGCAGGTGGGGATAGTGAAAGGATAGCTTCACAAAACCCTTAATAAATCTTAGCTGAAGGCTCAGCCCTTAATAAATCTTAGCTGAATGAATAAAAGGCAATGATAGTTATTAAAAACTAATAAAATGACAAAAGAGTTTAAAATTGAAGTCTTTTATATAGGTTATTTTCTGTTTATTCCCAGTACCAGGCAGCATAATAATGATTAGATTCCAATTACTTTTGGAGAAGATTTCATTTGAATAATAACAAAAACAGAGCATTCTATAAATACCAACTCAGTAATAATGACAAAAGTTAGCATTTGTTGAATGCCTGCCAGCACTAGAAATACGAGTAGGAATATCCCCATTGCACAGATGAGTTGGCCCAGCTCAGAGCAGATGGATGATTTTCCCAGCTGTAGGGTTGGGGAGGGAGTTGGCTTTCCGACCAGAGGCTCCTCAGCCTCCGTTTATGTGGGCTGCTGCCCTTGGAAACGTAACTAGGGGTTGAGCTGAGATAGCAGCTCTCCCTGAGCACATTCTCAAATTCCTTTTTTGTTTTTAAAGTAATCTTATGTTATGGTCATTAAGATGGTGATGAAAAGACATTAGAGGAAGCAAAACAGAGCCAGATGTGAGACACGTAAGAAAGCTGTCAAATGATGGAATGCTTTTCATGAGTTGACTCCTCCAACCCAGACTTGGCTGAGTTCTCATCTTCCCACGCCGCCACCATTCAGTTTTTCTCCCTGACTCACCCTCCCTGAAACAATGACTGATTGGCTCTCCTCAGCCATTATTGAACGTTGATCTGGCGCAGTCCTATGCATCCCCCTTTAACGGAGTAAAGTGAACTTTCATTTCAAATATGGAACATCTTGAGACGATCTGAATCGACTGCAGTAGCATGAGGAGAAATGGACAGTGTCAAGCATGGAGCCACACTTTGCAGTACTTGATAAAAACAAATTTGTTTGTCAAATTGTTTGGCATATACTGCACAAAATATATCGATGCCGATTTCTATTATGGCCAGTTGGACTTTGCTTTCTTCTATAATGAAGAGAAGCTTTTCAGATTATAGCTCCTCCCCTCCCAACCCACAAATGTATCCCAGTGCTGGCAAAAGGGGCTTGAAGAGGAAATACACTTTACCAAAGAAAAGCCATCATCATACCCAGCAAGCACAAGCCATGACCATATCGTACTCAGTTGGAATACCATCTTCCTATAGGACAAATGTTCCATCTTCATGTGTTATTTAATTAGGCTAATTACAGTGAAATTCCCTCAGAAAACAGAGTCAATTTGTTTGAAGGTGTAGGTTTATTTTACTCATAAAGTTTAAGGAATGTGCAGAGAAATTTTGGACAGAAGTTATGTGGCCAAAGTAAAAGATACACAATGACAGTGGAAGACAAGGTACTATGGCCAGAACCTGACATATCACCCAGGGATATGATTAGCTCCCTCATGCCACTTTCCATATCTTTTGAAGGAAGCTTATGTCACCAATGTTAGTAATGTTAAATGAAGAAATCCTGGTCAGTGGTAATTGTTATGGGTGAATCCAAAATCATAAATATGACCATGAGAATATTACTACTGATATAAATACTAGAGGCCTGGTGCACAAAATTTGTGCACAGGTGCGGTCCCTAGGCCTGGCTGGCAATGGAAGCCTGAGCATCTGGCATGGAAGGGCAGGTCCCAGATGACCTCTGGGCCTTGAGCAGCACATGGCCCCTGGGCCCCCATGCGCACCCCCTCCGCTTAAGTCATTGAGATCTGCCTGGCTCCCTCAGTGCTTGGGAGCTGGGAGGCGGCCCCACCCCCTGCTGCCGCCACTGGTGGTCATCTGAGGGGTGATTGGCAGGGCAATTGGGCCCCCACTCACACCTGCCTTGGACTGATGCCGCCCACTCACCTGCTCCACCATCCCACCAGGGTCCCGCTCTTGTTAAGGCCCATGGGGGCCAGCTCCACTGCCACCTTCTGTGAGTTTTGAGTTGCAAACGCCCACCAATTGCACACTGCCCCCTGGTGGTCAGCACACCTCATAGCGAGTGATCGAACTCCAGTGGAACTCCCAGTTGAGGGGACAATTTGCTTTTATTATATGGGATAATATAATATAATATAGCCATGAGAATATTACTGCCATAACTATTATACTCATATTTAGAGTAGTTTTTCCACTGGCTTTCTAGAATGGAGTCAGCCAATAGGCAAACTTACAAAATCTCTGAGGGTATGAGGAAGGTAGGACAGCATTTTTTTTTTTTTCCCTGAGCACGCTTCCAATCAGGTATCCATGTGTTGGGCATGCCCCTGGACTAAATCAGCACCCTGCATAGAGTTTTCCTCTCCAGGCTTCACAAAGGGTTCCACCCCCTGCTCCTCCAGGGTCTGCTCTTACTAGCTTCAGAGTCACATGCCTCCTGTTAATTTCCTTAAGCCCTGACCACATGCATGGCCCCTTAATTAGGTTATTTTCCTGAGTGTGACTCTCTTTCCTGTCAGGAATATAACTAATACATATCACAGTCAATCTATAACAGCCTCACTCTTTGCCCTGTATTGTGAAACTTGAATATTTCTTCTTCAAATATGTAAATGAAGCACTGATGTATAATTGCTGACATTTTCAGAAAGAAAGCTCGAATTATTTTAACCCATAGGGGCAAAGAAGCTCCTTCTCTGAATATTAGCCCTGCCCTTCAGACTACATGTAATATATTGAGTAATTTGGTCAATCAGCTTACAAATAATTTTGGTCAATCAGCTACAAATGAGTTTTAAGAGTTGAATATGTCAGACTGTGAGATCAAGTGACTTACTACTTTGAAGTTCACACAATGATAAAAACAACAACAAAACAAACAAACAAAAAAAAAACCTAGGCTTCTCTCTGGAAGAGGTATTTAAGCCCTACAAATTTATCTAATATACCACTTATGGGGTAAAGAATATAAAATATAAGGCTACTAACATGCAAATTTCCTTCTGAAGTGTAGCCAGCTCATAATTAGCATGGATAGGTGTTTTGTCCATTAAATTCAGGAACCCTTAAACCTAATTTCACAGCAATTGGCAGACCTTGAGATGATTAGGCAAAATGTTGAGTCCCTCAAAATATACCTTTACTCCTAATTGAAAAGTTAAACTCATTAATAGAAGACAAAATAATTCCTATGATAAAGTTTAAAATGTAAACTCTGCTGGGGGGAATAGCATGCAATGACATATATTCTTTGGTAATGAAGTATACAGGACATCAACCTTCTTTGCTTTCTTCTTACCTGAGGGCAGGTTTCAGTAGAAGAAGCACAAGACTGAGTATACTAATAAATGGTGGCATTTTATGTGCATTTCAATAATGCGAATTTTACATAGTGCCGTAAGAAATCTAATTTCACTTTATCAGCAATATATGAATAAATTTTTTAAAATTAATCGAGACTAGCATGATTTCAGAGCTGATACACCAAGGGAATATAAACTGCTTATTCAACTGTTGCATGTCAGGGCCATATGAACTGGGAAACAGAAACACCTGTCATCTTTTGCCTGGATTAAACTTGAGTTTTGTGAATTTTTAATTATGTGAGGCCTTCACGAACACCCATTTCCTGAGATGCATCTGTCCTGTGTTGAAATGTGGCAGAGAGGGGAGACAGAAGAGGAGGTCAGAGGGGCCTGCCAACGTGATCCTGTGACTGGTAACCTGGAAGGGAAAGAAGGGAACAGAAAGGGAAGCTACATGTGACTAGAGACAGGCTTTCTTAGTTACCTGATTTTGCTAAGGGTCACTATTTTCTCTTCACACTTAAAAATGCAAACTAGCCCTGGCCAGTGATGCTCAGTGGTGAGAGTGTGTGCACCAGGAGGTCTCTGGTTCCATTCCCGGTCAGGGAAATATGCTTAGGATGGTGTGGCTCAGTCGGTTAAGCGTCAACCATGCACTGAAAGGTTGCCAGTCCAATTCCCTGTCAGGGCACATGCCTGGGTTGCAGGTTCTAACCACGATAGGGGGCATGCAGGAGGCAGCTGACCCATGTTTTGCTCTCACATCAATGATTCTCTCTCTTCCTCTCTCTCTCTAAAATTCAATTTAAAATCTTTTAATCAACAAATATATATATAT